>NC_056748.1:481492973-481556776 GCF_019279795.1 Protopterus annectens
AATTTTCAATTTATGTCCAAAAATTTTGGCAGTGGGGAGCACCGATTGTGGACATTGTATATATTGTAAACGTATGTGTAAGACCAAATCATTCACCACTTTTAGCACATCAAAAGTGTATGACATTTGTCATTGGATTACATGTGCAACTTAATGTGTGGTTTATATGGCAGTATGCCATTGTGGCTCTTTTTACGTATGCAAACATCTCTGTTTTAAACAACGGATTGTTTTGCACATGAGTGACATAAATTGTTGCCGTAACAGAAGTGCGTTATATAAACACACATTGGTGCACCCCACAGCACATTTTGTATATTTGGATATAGACAAAGTGTTAGGTAAAAACCCATCAGTGATGTATAAAGAAATTCTTGTGAAAAAAGAAAGACAATGGATAGAAAATTTTGGTGCCTTGTTTAAATCTGGACTGAATGATCATTGGTAAAAGCATGCTAAAATTTATGGTAACTATATTTGGATGTATATAAGGAAATTGGTTTGTTTTAATAATAATGGTAGAGTACTGTTTGATATTTATCAAATCAATGTAAATGTTCAGTTATTTTCTTCCATGTGGTGCTGATGTTTTCGCTATAAATAGCTCACTGTTGCTTTAAATAAATATGTATAAAAGGAGGGGGAGGGCACTCCCTAACACATGCACTGATGACGCTAAGGCGAAACCTGGTTTGCTGGTGAGGTGACTTGACCTGTTCGCCATTAAAGTTGGCTAAGCTTCTATTTTTCGATTTTGTCTTGTTTTTTCAGTTTGACTTTGAATTTGTTGTGCTGATTTCATTTGTGTAGTGTGTGTATATATATATATATATATATATATATATATATATATATATATATATATATATGTAGATATAGATATATATATGTGTGTATATATATATATATATATATATATATATATATATATATATATATATATTGAAACATATTACTGTATAAATATTGAATTTTTATATTTTTGTAATGTTTATTATATAGTACGTGCTTGGTCCCTTTAAGTTGAGTAAAGGGTTTTTTTATTAGTGCATATGGTGCCAAAAATACAAAGATTTAAACTCCAATTAATGAACTAAGTGTATTGTGATTAAGTCCACATTATTGTGGATGAAAGTGCTAAATCACTTGTGTTAGTACAATAAAGAAGAATTGTTTTTTTTTTCCATTGGTGCGACTTGTCTTTGGTGGATTCCATTATTATTTGGCATGTTTGCCATTTTATTTTCTACTTTCTTTATGGGTTTTGCCATATCCGTTCATCATATAGAAATTATTCTCATCTCTGTTCAACACTTCAAAATTTAAGTCCGCAATAAATACATATTTGTTACCCATATTTCACCTGTCCCCAGAAGAGGAATGGAGTAAACATACTGCCTAGAAGGCTGCCATGCCTGAAGTCCTCTTTCATTGGCTTCTTGCAATAGTCTGAGGTTGTGGGCCATGGTTTTTGAGAACATGCTGTTTTCTTCTGCGGCCTTATTCTGAGAAGGGAGTTTTTTTAGCCATGGTTGGAGGCATACTTGGTGCTGTTATTCTTTTACTCTAGAAGAGATCAGATGAAGTTGTGGGTTACTTTCCCTTTTATAGTGAGCATTTTGCTGGTGGGCTTGATATGAGAATAGCTCCTGTTGTGGAGCATTCAGAGCTCTGGAGGTTTGGCATGCTAAATAAAATTCCGCTTGCAGCTGATTCACAAGCATTAATGAATGATTGCAGCAGTAATTCTTCTGTTTGAAAGTCTGCTGTTGTAAGTGTGCTTACCCAACTTTAATTTGTTTGTAATAAAGAATGTGTTAATGTCTCTATGATGAGACTCAAAAGCAGGTAGACATCTTATTACTTCAAAATAACTTTTTTTTTTTTGTATTTTAGTGAAGCACTTGGTAAGGTAACTGTGTAAGACTCTCAAACATCTCTTAAAAACCCACTGTCTAACTGACTATTCTCATGTCAATCTCCAGGCTAAACCATACCATCACACAGTTACTGAACCTCAGCTATGTATACACAGTTTATCCTGAATGCTTGTTAATTCAATTGATATTTACTTGGCGGACAAAATAATTTTACACTCTGTACCTTGATAACTGTCTGCTGTGTGAGTTGTTAATCAATGAATTGTTAATCTCTGCATGTTATCTATGTAAGCTTTATGTAAAATCTATTAATTCTCACTCAAGAACTGTAATGTATTCTATGGTATTGTTTTATGTTTTGCTTTTTTTCATGGAGCTTTTCTCCCCTGGCCCCCGCTGTAAATGGACCTGTCCAGTCAGACTTTCACGGTAAACAAATGTAAAATAAAAAAATAAATAAGATATGTAACGTGGCTCTGAATGTTGATTTCCTGTTGGCAAGTCCAGTGATTTGTGGCATGACAGACTTCAGATGACAAGGACAGTGTAGAGTGTATCTGTATGCACATCCTTAAGGAGCTTTTCCAGTAGAGTGAAGCATTTATCATAATGTGTATAATTTACCAAGACGTGGACTAACTGTAAAATGTGTTTAAATATTACAGAAATTCTCGTTATTACCAGACCAGGTAATGTATAGGTGTAGATCGATGAAATGTGGACATCGCCAGACTAATGCAGTTTGTGCACTGATGAAAACCATCTGTACGTCTGTTTTAATTGCTCATTCATTTATTTGTTGCAGGGCTGTAGAAGATGGGCTGACATACAAATTCCATGCTTCTTGGGCTTTTGTCCTTCAAGTTCTTCGCTCGTTTTTTGAAGTAGCTGGAAAACAGGGTTATCTGATCATGAAAAAGGTAAGAGAAACTATTTGCCTTAGCAAGTGTATGCTGTTCTACATATCAGAGTGATGGAATGATCTGCAATGCTGAATCTGTAGTGTAGCCTAAGCTAGTAACTCTCTCCAGGCTAGAAAATTGAAAGTGTAGTGTTGACATGTAGTTATAACTATTTTTTTTATTTTTAAACTATTCAAACTTTTAGTATGTTCAGTGTATGATTCTTTGCTACAGATTGAGACTTGCCTGAAGTCTGTCAGTCTTCTGGTCAGATCATTTTAGCATTCTGATGTCCCTTTCCCCTCCTTTACTGTCATTCTGGCAGTCTACCCAATGAGAAGTGTCCTAAACTGGGTCTTCTGGAATTTCAGTTACCCCCCTCGTACAATGCTCATATTTAAGCCGGGGTCAGTGAGGAACATAAGGGCATTCTTAGAGTCTGCTGTCCATCTTCTAGCCAGATTTTTTTTCGATATGAGCTGCCAGCTTTCCCCACTCCTTCTCCTGCACTTTCTGACATATCTGAGAGCAACTCCCCTAATTAGACCACACCTCCCCTTAGGTAGCATAATCGAGTGCTCCTCTCCAGAATAAGCACCCCCACCCCACCCTGCACTCGCACTCAGTCATCTGAGCAGCTAATCGAACATAGGTCACCTGCGCCATCATAAGAGCTTTTATCCATCTTAGCCGCTGGAGCAGATTACAGTCTGGTATCCTTAAGTTTTGTGGCTGCATTCTTGCTCCTTGACCCTCAGGGAAATCCTAGACCTTAAGAGCGTGCATTGCCTTATGACCTAGTTCATTTGCTGTCTGAAGTGAACAGTCAGTCTGCTTTGCTTCTTAACTTCATTGTTTTCAGACCTCTGTTTTTCCTTAGTGTTATTAATTGTAAAGTAAGTGCATTTTCATTGTTTTCTCGTAATTTCTAATGATATTTTTAGAAAACAGAATTACAAATCATTCCGTAGACATCAGAAATTGGAAGCAGTTTAGTGGCAGATTTCACTGCCCATAATTTTATATCAAGATGTATAATGATGGGGCAACAAGAGAGTTGGATGTTCAAAAGTCAGCCTCAGTGGCTTCTGTCCAATTTTCTTTCCAGCATCCCCAACAGAGCAGATAGACGCAAGCCATTCACAGAATTCCTTCTGTCATTTTGGGTCAGATCATCATAGTCACCCCCACAGGTTCAGAAGAAAGGCTTTTGTAAAGGGAACACATTGGCTCCCATGTCAAGTCCCAGCAACTGATCTGGTGATGAGGAGTGCACTTATCCCCCAGTATCCGCCTGGGATAATCCCAAATGTGGGAAGGTCTTGAAAGTGATATGGGGAGGGCTTTGGTCACAGGACCCTTTACTGTTCTCACTGAGACATTGCAGAAAGCCTTCTTGTCCTCGCATTAAACTTCATGGGTGCTGCCTCCTATGTCAGTCATCCTTGGGGAGCTACAAAAGCTGTTACTGTCTTACCTGATACAGTGACCTATGTACCTAAAAAGACAACAGCGTGCAGTTCCTTCACAAGGTTTAGCGTTTCTGTCCATTGACTCTTAAGACCTGTCCATTGACTCTAGGACCTGTCATGTTGGATTCTGCATTGGCTTTTAAAGTCCGTCATTCTTCATAGCCCTACAGTATATCTAGCAGATTGAAACCAGTGTGCGTGTGTGACTGCTTGAGGAAACAAACATATGCATCCTGCTCATTCTTCTTGAAGGTGCTCTTTTAATTTGAACCACTTTATGCCCTTTTCATGAGAAATCTACAACGTAGAACTTTAGACAGTGGAACTGAATAAGAAGGAGCTCTAATCTCAAACCGCTGCTGTTTAAGCTGTGGCCAGCTTTAAGATGAGAGTAACATTAAACACAGCTGAAGGTTTAACCAGGTGTGTTATTTCTGGTATTATAGTCTTCTTCTATGCTTTGCTCAGATATGACCAATTTTACTGAGGATACTAAGGCAACAGTTAAAAGATTTCCATTTCACATTCTTGAAATTTTAGGGCCAGAAGTTAAGGCACCTGTTTGTTTTATTTATTTTAATTTGTTTACCAGGTATGTCAGACTTGGCCAAGAGACCATTTTCAGCAGAGGCCTGGGGAGAAAAGCTCCACACATCTAACTAACATATACAATAAAAATATTTACAAAGTAATGTGTAATAACAAAACTAGAAGCAATAGAAACTGTTACATATCCAAAATTAGTCAAAATTAATAGGGTGCAAAACTGAGTAAGAGGTCTAGCGACCAGAATCTAGTACAGAGACATAATGGCAAGGTTCTTTGCAGTCATCAGGAAGTCAGTTTTGCAGGAGGATCACAGCAGCTGCCCCAAGGTCTTCTACTGCATCTCCCTTTTGGAGTTGTGGGTCAGTTGTTTCTTCAGTTCTGTGGAATTCTTTCACCATGGATTTGGTAGGTGAAGATTGTAATATCCAAAGACCACAAGTTTCCCTGTCCTTTCAAGCTCAGTACCCCTTCACTTCTTGTGCCAGATGCCTTATGTCGAAGAAAACTGGTAGAATTATAGGTATGTAATCTAGTACAGAAAAGAGGCATTCATGAGATTCCACCAGAACATTGTTGGCTTGGATTTTATTTCTTTGACTTTTTGGTGCCAGAAAAGATGAAGGACCCTCTGGTCCATCCTAGACTTGCGTAATTTAAATCCATTCATGTCTAAAGACAACTTTTGCATTATGTTGGTGCAGCAAATCTATCCTGGTCTTGCAGACAGAGATGGGAAGAGCTCTTTGGACCTACTGGATGCCTCCCTTCACATGCATATTTGTAGATGATCCAGAAAGTATCTTCACTTCAGGATGGGAAGCAGCCGTATCTTCACTTCAGGATGGAAAGCAGTCTTTACCAGGTCTGGGCACTTGCTTGTGCTTTCAGCTCCACCTCCTCCAGGGTGCACATGTGGTGTATGTCAGTTGTTGTAGCAAACTATAATCTGCAGGGAGCCAAACTATTTTCTTATCAGGGTAGATAAATTCTTACTGCTTCATCTATAAACCAACTTGTGTCAATGATGGAGTTCTTATAGGTCAGTTCTAGTCCTACAGGATAACTGGGAATGTAGCATACTGCCAGTTGTAGCCATTACAATACATGATTGTTATAGTTTGTTTCCTTTGGGTCCAGTGGTCAAAGAATTGAAATGTGATGAAAAATGAAATTTTTGTGTCTTGGTCTTGCCAGTGACACCATCTTTGGGATGCTTGAGTCTTTCAGGTATTCCCTTCCTTCCATCCATGTGACTGTCACTAAAAATGCAAAGGTCCTGAGGTGGCTTAGTAGCATTACAATGGACGATGCTGTTCTGGATATCAGTGGAATTTTTGCAAGCATATCTTAATATTGGAGATGAGAACGTTTCTTCTGTCATTTCAAGGTGAACCCCCTATCGTCATGGGCCTCAACGTTAACATTGATAACAATTTGGCAGTCAAGGTTAAACAGTAGGCAAGGGGATCTTGATCCTTTTGTCATGCCAGGAAGCTGTTAGAGCTTGGGAATGGACTGTGATCAAAAATCACTTTTTTGTAGCATTTCATACTCTCCAAAAGGCCATTTTTGGGGCCGATAAACTAAACTGATATTAGTCTAGAATCCTACAAGTGGTGCTTCAGCTCCTCTGTAGTGAAGAAGCTTTTCTTTTTAAAAGTAGGGGAAGCCATGTTGCAACCTGTTTTTATCTCCTGTCATCACTACATGCAGTTGCTACTTTTTTTCCTCATCCTTTTGAGAGGTTCTGTAGTCCACAGATGTCCATCCGCACTCCTGTATGCCTCCATTTCCTCTGAAGGCAAACTGTGTTCAGAGCTTTTCAGAGCCAGAGTAATTCTTTATAGCTGTTCACTAGCTCCAACATTTGTTTCCCTCTTCTTTTGCCTCATTTACTGGAAAAGTATCTCTTGCGGAAACCAGTTAAGAATCTGTCTTATCCATTGAGTAAATGTTATTGTGACATTTACTATTTGCAGGGCTTGCTTGGTTTCTTCACTTCTGGTAGTTACTAGAATTCCAGCTTTTTAGAAGTGTCCATTTTTCCCTTCATTCCAGAAGCTCAGTGTTAGAAAAACTTGCTGGGATAAATGCGCATGGTTTCCTGTTGGACTGATTATCAGGAATTGGATCCTTTTTTTCACTCCTGCCTTTTCTATAGGGCACTTGTTTGCTGTATGAGATTTTCAGCTTTGTCAAAATAGTTTATACTCAGCATTTTTGAGAGTTTCCAAACATTTTTTAAGGTACCTTCCTGCCGAGGCTTTTAATGTGTGACCCATTGCCTCCTTTAAAGTTTCAGTTTTTTAAATTTATTTATTTACATTTGTTTACCGGGAAATTCCAACTGGACACAGTTACTTTTTCAATGGAGGCCCGGGGAGAAAAGCTACACAGAAGAACAAATGAGAGCAGAGTACATGAAGAACATTTGAATATACATGCAATAGCAAATAATACATACTGCAGCAAACATTAGCTATACATACGATATGAAACATAGTAATGAACAGCTATACCAATATCTAGCTAAAGGCTAGGAATAAAAGTAGGATGTATATACAGATAGTACTAAGCTCAAACAGATACTGTTCTAAACTCATATACCTAAATCTTCTATACATATATGCCATTAATCTCAAGCAGATATAAAGCAAAAGCTCCACACGAAGGTGGAACAAGCTAGAAGGGCTAATGGGATGGAACATGAAGATAGAGGAGTAAGAGAGGAGACTGAGTGAGTAGTATACGTGGTAGTGAGAGGAAGCTAGGTGTATTTCAGTTGGATATGTGTTTGGAGTTGGGATGAATTAAGGTAGTTAAGCATGTTAAAACAGGTCTGAGAGATTGAGTGAGGAGGGAAGGGGAGGGTAAAGGGTGAGCCAGAGTTTGCAGAGGAAGGAATGCAATGGATTTTATTTTGAAAAAAATAACTTCACGCTTACTGTGGAGTATATCATTACATTACTCTGTAGTACATCATTACATGACTTCATCTCTGATGCATATGCTTTTATTCAAGGATTTTTCTTGTAAGAAAGAAGGAAGGACCTCTTAAGCATGTGCTGGACCTTTCCTTTCTAAATGTTTTTGTCAAGATTCCATACTTCGTAATGTTTTCCTTTCATTTCCTCTTTCTTCTGCTCCCTTCTCAAGCTTTTGTGGTAAAACTTGACTCAAAGGATGTTTGTAATCTTAGTCACATTGCCTAGTTGGTCAAATGTCAACTTTCAGTGTCTGGCTTAAATTATAAAAGTTCTTTGTTTTACCCTTATGATTTTCCACTGCCTGTACCAAGGGTATTCACAAAATGTCTAGTTCCAGTAATAATTGCTTGTTGCAGGCTTCAGAGCATTCACAGCTTTCCATATTTGGATGATTCTTATCTTAGCAGACTGTTTCTGTAGCTGCTGAGAATATTTAGCAACTTTTCAGAGTCTTTTACCAAGTTTGGGTTTTCAGATCAACTGACAATTCTATGATAAGGAATGTGAGAAGATTTTTCCTGTGATGTCTGGAAAACTCTGCCCTGGGGAGCCTTTCTTCCTCCAAAGTACAGATGTTGCAACAGCTCTTCCTGAGTTTCTCCACTTGTTCAGTTATTTTCAAGTTAGTTTCTCTGGATATTGGGTACATGTTGTCAATGTTTCTTTTGCTTCCCCTGGCCAGACACAACATGAGGAAAATCCAGTGGTACATCGTTAGTCTTTACTCTGCATCTTGGCAGTTTTTCTTTTCAGATCCCTGTTTTGGGATTTGTAAGAAGGGGGATTGTCTGGTAGGTAGACCAGATCTCTTGCAACCTGGATCTCCCATTCGCTCTTGACTGTCCGTTTTGCCCCTGGGTCTCCAGTCTCACTACATGCACTTCAGACCTGGTGTGGGGAATGGTCTCCAAAGGAGTAAACATGCAAGCACATAAATGTCCAATAGATGTTGGCTGTGTTCAATGCTTTGAAAGCCTTAAATCATTTCTGGTCCCCAGGACGTCTGTAAATTTACACAGGCAACAGTAATGTGGTACATAAACAGAGTGGTTACTAGTTCCTATCTTTGCAGACATGATATTATAGCTTGTGAGATCTCTGCTCAGTTTGACTCTTCAGTCTTCTTGCATTTTGTCAGAGCAAAACATGAGTGCAGACAAGCTGAGAGTGTGCAGGACCACCACTGATGGAAGCTTTCACGTAGGGTCTTCCAAAAAAAATTTTTAACAAGAAAAATCATTACCTAGAGCCAATTTTTACACCGTTGATTGGCTAGCCCTGACATATAACACGCAGTATGCATTCAGTGTTCTCTTTTCTAAAGAATAGTGCACCATCTAGTGCCTGTGCAGCTGTCCATAACTCCCTTCTTTAGGTGAACTTGAGGTCGAAACACTGTGTGCTTTTGGGATGGAAGATGCACAAACTCCATCCAGGCATTGGGTAGTGATTAGGATTAAATCTTGGACTTTGAGCATGGGAGGCTAAGACGTTAACTATTATTCCAACTATGTCTTACCCCACACGGGAGACTGTGAATGCAAATAAAGGTTAATGCAGAGCACATGCAATGAAAGCAAATGTAGTACATGCAGAGAGGGAACAGAAATATGAAGTAAATGTATACAGTCCAGAATAGATGTCAAGTAGAATTTGTGAGGGAAGAGAAGGTGCAGACAGAGTTAGAGTAGAATCTATGGAGAGAAAACAGATGTGAGCATGTGGATGGGTTCATATTTGTCACGTCTTCAGAAAAAAGTGTTTCTGAAGTCTACCGAGGTAGAGGGTGCAGATAAAGGTGAAGTAGTCTGTAGGGAAAGGTGGAAGCCAGGTAGACATTACAAAGAAAGCCAGTCGAGTTCAAGCCCAGTGTACAAGTAGTGGATAAGGAGATTATGTAGGTATGCAGATAGATGTTGAGATCCTGCCAGATAGAATTTTGATGCAAGTTGAATGTTTATGAAGCTCTGATAGAGGTCAGATAATGTCTGCGGAATGAACTTGGATAGATGGATTGTAGGGTAGAGGGTGCTGATAATGTCAGAGTAGAATTTAGAGAGAGAGATTTAAGGCAAAGTACGTCACCGAGTCTACAGATTGCATACAGATGGGTCAGCAGAATCCATGCAGAGGGCTGATTGAGACTCGGGTAGAATTTAGCCAAGAGGTATAATAGAATGTGTAAAGAGGGATTGGTAGAGAAGACTTTTTTGGTGGTTACAGTAGACTATAGTAGGTACAGTATACAGACTATATTAATTTGTCATTCTGTTGGTTTGTCACATGGCTTCCCTAGGGCCCAATAAGTCTGCCAGTAAATTCAGTTCTAAGCATTAAACTCAAGACTTCTGAGAACATGTCTTTTATGTACACATCCTGAAGGTTGGTTTGAACTGGACGATAGTATTAACTTTATTCTTTTTCCTTGCTCCCTTGTAGTGTTTGCAAACACTTTGTGACTTACGCTGTGCACCACAGTTCCATTTCACTGGTGAGCTGGACCGTGCTGTAGGTGCTGCTGTGGAAACAATGGGACCTGAAAATGTGCTTTTAGTGATACCCCTTGAGATTACAGGCACTGAGTAAGTATTGACAGATGTTGATTGCATTAGAGGCCTTTGGGGGAAGATTATTCATTTGCACCTAATTTGATCTTGGGATTTTAATCAGTCTTTAAGTTGTGCATTTGCTCTCTGCTTTTAACTCAACTGTTTCTAGTGGTAGCTTGACTGCCTAATATTATGTGAGATATTAGGGCAGTAAATTAATTCCCGCTTTACTTTTGAATTATGATTGCCTCCAGCAGTACTTGCCCCTTCTTGTCTTATTGAGTATATTGACACAGGTCTGCTGCAATGAGCTGCATAGGAAAGAAACATTGAATTGCAGGCCTGTCAATTCAAGCATAAATCCTGTGCTTTCTATGTTGTCTTGCCCTAATGTTTCACTGTTTTGGGCTTTTTCAGGTGGTTTGAAAAATTTATATCTGACAGTTCAATGGATTAAGCCTGTGAGCTATTAAGCTACTTTTGTTGTCAAGCATACAGGATCTGTTTCTCTTGTGTTTGTGTACTGTCTTTGAGCATGTCACTTAATGATGTAGTGCTCCTGCGATGCCCCTGAAAAAGGGACGTGTGCCCAGTGGACTTAACTGCTTAACAAATGTATAAAATTTAAGAAAAGAAAATATTTATCCTGGTAGGTCTGCAATGCATTTTTTTCCTCCAGTTCTGACACTTAAAACAAATTAATGCCAGTCAGAAAAGGGGATAGTTTGTACTTGCACTTCCTGATGCCTCTGGTATAAAAGCATCATGTAACTATACCATTACAAGGTAGAACATTTAATTGTCAGTTTGATACAGAAAACCTGTTATTTTTTGGCTTCATTTTGTTGCTGAGGACAACCCCTTATTTTTTTTTTTCCTGATGGTAGACTAAATTTCGTTATACCTTACAATCTATATTAGTGTACAGCATAATATATTTTCATATCCGCGGTGGCGTTGTTGCCTCACAGCAATAGGTTCTCCCGTTCGAGTCTCTGCTTGGGTTGGGAGTGCCTTCTGTGTGGAGTCTGCATGTCCTCCCCACGGTCGAGTGGGCGTTCGAAAGACATGCGTTGAATGGACATGCCTTCGTTGAAGGTTGGGAGTTGGGCTGGCAACTCAGCACCAAAAAAAACAACTGCCAATCATTAGTGGACCGGAGTTCTGCTGTGGCGACCCCTAACCGGGAAAAGCCGAAAGACAAACAACATTATTTATAGCAACAGAAGGACTTTGTCGTCTCTGTGATTTGGTTAATATGTGTGTTACAATACTGAAACCACGATGAATGAGTAACCCTACTGAAGAAATGCATTTTCTGATGACTCTGAATGTTTTGCTTCTATTTGCAAATTGTTACCTTGTATTTATGTTGTATGTATGGAGAGATGAAGCACATGAGAACCAAACCTCTGAAAACACGCTGCCCTTTCTTTAAAGCATGAATACATCTTCATCATTTAAAGCATAACCAGAAATGAAATGCAGTGCAAAACGTAAATGTGTATGTATATATATATATATATATATATATATATATATATATATATATAAAACATCCTTTTAAGGGTGCATGTTTCCAGTAAGTACTGCTGAAACTTTTCATAACAAACATTGAAACTTTCAGTGATGATGTCAGAGCTGTCTGTACTGATGTTTTAGGCTGCAGTTTGAGAGACCTCGCTACTCTTTTGCTGCAGTAAAATGTTAACTGTATTAAAGACAAATAAGTACAAAAGTATTTGAGTGAAAGGCTTCAGTTGCACCGTAGTCTGTTGCTTATCACAGTTCAGTTAATGGATGACACCACTCGGAAACAAAAGATAGCATATGTTTATCATGTCTTGATGATCTGTTATGTAGTAATGCTGTTGCAATGCTCTTTTGAGTTAGATTTCAGAGAAACTGAGTACATCTTGATTATAAAAATATTACATTTGGAGAAGTTGTAGCAGTGTCTCTAACAGTTTAAGAAGTTGGCTGATTTTTATTAATTTGTATTGCTTCTCGACAGTCTTTCGCCCCTGTTTTAACTGTAAAACTTTGTGCATCTATGCTACTGGAAGGTACCAGTATGAAGTATACAAGATGGCCAATGCATTTCCATTGATATTTTTGTGTAGTACAGCAGAAGAGATTTTAAGTCCTGCTCATGTACATAATTACACAAGCTCAGAAATGTAATACTGGCTGACCCTTTCAAGGGTAGGAGTTCTTTTGGGCCTGCTGTCTTGAGATGTTCTGGATAACCTTTTGAAGAGGAAGGCAGGCCCTCAGCTCTGTGTATTATCTTTGATTGTCTTTCAGCTGCTGTTTTTCTTTTTTGCAGCAGCCACCTGACAGATGATGGGAAGACATTTGAGCATTGCTGTGGCTTGCTCCATCTGGTGCTGTCTCAGTTACCTAAGAGGATAACTGTCAGCCTTGCAATCACAATCCTTGCTACCCCCAATGGGAAGTTTATGGGGTAGCAGTTTTCCAAGTTGCTGTAGTGTTAGAGGGCCATTACAGAGGACTGGTGGATTTGGATGGGTATTGGTTGGGCATTTCTTAAAGCTGTTGTATTCTCTCCTAGAAGAGGCTGTACCAAGACTAAAAGCATCACCTCTGAATTCTTGGACAAGACCAGATTTGTTTTCCTTGGATGGGATGTAAAAGAATATTCCACTGTTGGAACAAGGACAGAATTCTGCTGCCAACTGTTTCTGCTTCCAAAGGAGATGGATAAATTCCATCCTGTACTAGATCTCTGTACTCTTAGTGAGCATGTCCAGTACCATCAGATCTCAGATGGTGAGTGTTCAGGGGGTTATATCCTGCAGACTTCCTGTCTGAAATCTGATGGTGCTGGACATTCTCAGATAGTGAGTCTTCATGGAGTTATGTCCTTACTGCTGTAGGATGTCTGAATGGTGACAACACAGTGTTTACCTTTTGGTGCATAATTGTGTGGTTTTTGCAAGAAGTTCCTTCAGGTCCCTGTGGAGGAATATAATTTTTGTAGCAGAGTAGTGCCATTTTGAACTTTTCTATTGCACCTACTGTGTTCACCAAGATCGGTTGTGGACTGAAGCCTTACAAAAGAAAGACTTCCTTCCATATTTTCCCTCCTCTAAACTCCTGGCACCTGGTGGCCCCCATTAGAGTACTTCAAGGCAGTGTCTCTGCAGTTGGTGCTCTCATAGTTACCTCCCTTGGGGGCTGACAATGCACTGAGAGGTGTCCTCTGACACCACTCAGAATATTTCCTTCATTGTAGTGGAGTTCCACATATCCAGTTCTGTTGGCTCCTTCTTGTAGAGGGATTCTGGAAAGTCTTCTCTGATCCAGATTCTAGAGATTACCTTCATGAGTGGAGTGGGATACTGTCCAGTGCTGTTTGCTCCTTCTCACAGAAAGAGCTCAGGTAGTCATTACTTGACAGCCTGAGTTGAAACAGTAGTGAAGCTTCCAGGTTTGGACATTCCTATGCATTTTAGGGTTGATAAACTTTGTGGTCTTTACAGTGCCACATGCACATCTGTGGATCCAGGTATTGCAGTATAATGTGTGGTGTCTGTGGTTCTGGGCCACAACACAGCTACTGAACTTGTCAGTCTCAGAAACTTGTTGCTGGGCCATTGTGTAGTGGATAGTTACTGTTGACCTGTTTATAAGCCTTCAATTCCTGCAGCTGAGCCTATTGTAAGCTTTGATTGATGCTTCCTTGCAGGTTGGAATGGGGAGTTCACTTTAGCAAATCCACTGTTCATAGTAGGCGATCTGTTGGAGGAAAAGTATCTCCAAATCAGCCAGCTAGAGCTATGGGCACTTCATCTGACATTAAATCCATTGCAGGGAAAGTTGCTTAATGGGCAACTAACTTGTCTTGTGGTAGTTATAGCAAGAGGGCATGTGTTTGCACCCTTTTGCAGAGAGGTAATGCACATCCGGCAGAGTCATAGGTAAGTGGCATGGTTTTCTCAAAAGTTCATATCTTGTGACAAGTGAATGTGCTTTGCTGACTTGCCAAGTTGCTTCTCTCCCCTTCTGAAGTTATGGATTTATGCTATGCTTGGCTTTGCATTTGTGGTGGTGGATCATTCCAGAGTTCACTACAGAGCTCAGCCTATTTACTGTGATTACAGTGCTCCTCCAATTAGATGGCACGGTGGAATTCCCAACGAGCGAGCTCCCCCATCTGGTATCATGTCAAATTTCTGTATGTCTTTTGAACATAGCCCTCTTTCCACTCTATCACAAAATATAAGGAAGAAAGAAAGACCAATTCTTGTCTGAATGTGGTGACTGAGGTGAGTAGTTTCAGGCATTCGTGACTTCCTCCTGTTTAAGAACTAGAGATTGGTTTTCCTATGGTTGGGATGGCAGCTCTTTCAACTTTAGGGCATAACTCTTGCTTAAGGCAAGTATCCTGCAGACTTTTTTTTTGTCAAGACTGCTAGAAGTGCGTGGGGTACCAGAAAACTTGCTGAGCATATGCAATTTAATTGGAAGAATTTCTTCATATGGGCAGAACAGTAACTGATACCATCTCTGACATTTAGTTTACAATGTGAGCCTAACTTCTCTGATACCCATATGATTTGGACATTAATTCCACATTCATGTGTACGTGTGTTAGCTTCTGCTTTTAATGACCTTGTAGAATGCAGGGCTGTGGACCAACATCAGCTGGTCTGACAGTTCCTTGAGTTAATGCTACATCTTCATCTGTCTGAAGAACCTTTCCACTTTTTTGGAATTGGAATATCATGATTGACAAACCTTACCCTTCCTTCATTAGAACTGCCTGGCGTATCGTTGTTGGAGTTTGTATTTTGTAGAATTTTTTTCTGTTGGCATCATGAATGATCACAGGATCTGAGTTGCAGACCACCTTATGAAAGGAACTTTATCTGGTCTTTTCCAGGAATCTGGAGTCCTTTAAAATAAACTGACATTTTGTCCAGTGGAAGTGGTTTCTGAATTGCCCATCAACTGGTTCATTGTTTACTTTGATGGAGTGAAATCCAGTGCAGTAAGAATCATTTTTACACACTATAAAGAAAGTGTACCTCCTAACGCTAAAGTACAGCTATCAGTAACAAGTAAAAACAATATTCAAAATGAAGCACTGTACAACAATGGCCAATGAAGTAAAGTTCTCTTGGAAAATAGGTAGTGTGGTTAAATGATGTAAAACTTTTAAGGTGCAACATGTATAGCGCAAATTTCCAGTACTTCAATCAAATTCACTTACAAGATATTCACGCTGTGAATGCGGTTGTACTATAGCGAAATGATTGCTCCAAAGTGTCCAGTCTTATGATGGCTCCAAAGTATAGAAAGGAACGTTCAAGTGTGGCCACTGCACACCATGCCCACTGATCGACTGTAATAACGAATTTGAACATCCAAGGACAAAGAAGAAATGCACCTTTAATGTCAAAGCCACTTGTGTAACCCCCAATGTGGTGTATATGACCACCTGTAAACTATGCCCTGCATTCTTTGTAGGAAAAACTAATCAGATGTTTAAAAATCGCATTTTGAGACATCAAAGAGACATTACTAATAATGCTTTAGCAACGCATGCCGAAAGAAATGTCTGTCATTCTTTCACCTATAAGGTGATAGAGAATGTATATAGTGGAATAAGGAAAGGTGACATTGAAAATATTACTGAATGCAGGGAGGGTAAGTGGATTGTGAACCTCCGTGTTGATATTGAGCCAGGCTTGAATAACATCATTCCACTGAAACCTATACTAAAAGCTAGAAGACCAACTATTAGCTAACATGGAGGTGTGTCTGGCTTAATAATTCATGATTGGTTACAGCCCTCAAAAGCAGAAGGTATAGGAAATGGAACACCCCCAACTAAGAGGAAAGAGGATTGGTGCGTTTAAACATCTGATTGACAGTGTGATGATTGAATGATTGTCTCAACAGTAAAGGAAGTAAGCACTATAAAATGGAACTTCTAGTCCTAATCTCTACGATCTGAAGAAGATACCGAAAGCGCTCATCGTTTGGAATACAGAGGGACTGTTTTATTCTACATCAAGATTTTAACTTGACATGAAGATTTTAACTTTTTCTGCAATAAAAGGATTTTAACTGCCTTTAAAGCTAGTAGCTGTTATTTGATCTGTTAGACTGGTTAAGCTGTTATCACAGTTCATCACAGTCACACAGCAGCTACTACATCCTCAGTGTGGATACTTTGTATATCAGACTAAAAAGACTGGATACTTTGGAGCCATCATTTCGCTATAGTATAACCGCATTCACAGCGTGAATATCTTTTAAGAGAATTTAATTGAAGTACTGGAAATTTGTGCTATATATGTTTTATATCATTTAACCACACTACCTATTTTCCAAGAGAACGTTTTCATTGGCCATTGTTGTGCAGCACTTCATTTTGAATATTATTTTTACACACTATAGAAAGAGGAATTTGGAGCAGTTTCTTCCCCAGTTGACAGATAATTAATTAAAGATAAAACTACATCTCAGGGATTTTACTACCAAATCAGTAATAATCCCTGGAAGATCAGTCTGTAGTTCAAAAGAAAATCCTTTAAAGTAAAAATCAAGATCTGGTGATTCAGTTGCACATCTTGGGCATTCCCAAGTATGAATCCACTGGCCAGGCACCCCGTTCTGATGCATTAAGCAGGGAGACTTGTGATCACCCTGGGGTTAATCTTCCTTCTAGAATTGTACTAAAGGATTGTGATTGGTGGAAGGTACAGACACAAGTTTTTCTGTCTCCATAGTGGCAAACTGGGAAGCAAAACAAGGAAGTGAGCAGTAATGTGAAGTGCTAGAACACTGTTAAATGGTTTTCACTGATTGGTCCTGATGTAATCCCTTTGTAGGGCTGTAGAATTCTTGTACAATTGTAAATCTAAAGTTCTGGTTTTAGAGACTCTGCTTTTTCAGTTAAAACTATTGCCATGTTTCATTTCACTTCCCCAGAGGAGATTAAATTCCTTTCTTTTAAGTCTGTCTTGGCCGGAAGAATTTTATTTTGTGAATAGAAAGGTCATCCTTTGTGATTTCCCCAGTATTATGCAGATGTTCTAAAATTTCTTGTAAGACTGACACAAAGGGATGCCCAGGAATTTGATATCAGGTGGTGCTAAAGCAGTTTGGTTTTGAATTAAAATACATTTAATAAGAAAAATGTATGGCACAACACACTGTTTTCAGTGTTAGAGAAACTGAACATACAAATTAAACTTACATGTGTCTAGTTTGATGCTTTCAAATTTAGGAGTGCTAAACAAGAAACACAAGTGAATATAGCAAATGAATGCTGTAGAGAATGTACTTAGCAAGACAATGCGAATTTATAGATCTGGCAATGCGAATTTATAGCTCTGGCAATGCAATGAAGTCTGTGTTAATACGGTGTTGTACATCAGGGAGAATTAGGGGAAAACAATCCTAGTAGAGTCAGTTATGATAGTAAGACTTTGCAGGACTCTTGGCCATGTTGGAGAACCAGACAAAAAATGAGGAGTGTAGTGATTACTTACTAAAATAAGAGATGATACAAAAATGTACCCATGCTACTGGCACAAGAGGGAGTTGCGACATATTGCTGATATCCTAGTGGCCAGTATCCAAGCAGAGATTAATGTCCTGTCATTGAGGAAGTTTGTGAAAATGTAGGAAGCAGACTCCTTTTGCAAGAGTATGAAAGACTAAATGAGCGAATGGGCAGAGATGTAAAGAAAAAAGAATTTCTGAAAGACAGAGCCAAGTTGAAGAGACTATAAATTATATGTAAAATATGATTTCAGGCAGCACTTAATGAAGGGACACTTTGGGCAGAGATGAACGGCAACTCACAGGTGTCAACAGTTCGAATGATGAGAGCATTGTGAAAATGCAGGAAGTATATGTGAAATACAGTGTAGAGATAAAAATATTAGGTATCACAGGAGCTTTAGTGAGTAAACATCTAGAGGATGATTACAGTAAGTTGAATCTGTAATCAGTGATTGCCAAGTTTCAGTACTAAAGTGTTTGCATACAATTCAGGGCATCCAATAAGTTTTTTTTATAATAGTTACAAGTAAATGGCAACGTATGTTATAGCTGATTTTTAATGTTTTGCAAAGACTAAAATTACTGTTTAACCCACAACCAAATCAAGAAGGCTTAAAAAATACAGGTTAAACTTGCTAAGAGTTCAGCACTGCATTCAGTGTTTTGGCTAAATTGATGAACTGTCACATTAAAGTATTTGTGTAACCCAGAATGACTTCTGTAACACAGATTCATACGTTTTCATTTAAAGAAAAAAGTGACGTTGCAGAAAACTGCCAGGTCCCACACAGTGGCTTTCACCCATAATGGTGGCACCAAAGCCTGTGCTTTCCAAACAAGAAAAATTCTGACATCTGTAGTATGTAAGAGAAATGATATTGAAGTATTCTTTAACTTTAACTTGAGGTCAGGGTATCCCTAAGTTGAACTCTGTACAAGTAGGGGAAGCATTATAACAGCATTTAATGTAAGGAACCAAGAATACAAAACTGATGACAGTGTATGAAAGGAAACATGATGAGACGTTAAGAAATGTATTGGGTCGTAAAATGGACCAACATCTTGTATAAAGGGAAGTGGAAGTTTGAAGAAATTTAGTTTATGGCTTTACCTTTTTTTCACAAAATATGCCTTGATTATAAAATGCTGAAGGCAGTATGCAACTCCTTCACATGCTAAAGATTTTAGAAGTTGTTTGGGTATAGCTACCACTTAAAAATTTTATTAAGGTTGTATTGTCCATCCCCCACCAGAGAAGGCTGCTATAGGTATACATATACACTCCCCAGTCACCCTGGGTTTCTTTAAGTATGTTTTGAAAGTCTCTTGAGACAACCATGACACAGTAGTATCCCTGTGCCCAGAAAGTCTATATTTTCTATCTTCCCAAGAATTCATCAGTGTGATCATATACCTCTAAGCCGTCACCATTGATTCACCAGCAGTCTTTACATGCGCTCTTGCACTTCAGAGCCTCACTGTCCACCTGCTGAACAAGAGGCTCAGAGTGATGGGCATATGTGGGAATTGAGTAATGATGTCCTGCACCCACTCAGAGCATTGATTTATCTAACCCATATGGTTTGTTTTCAGCATGAGATGACAAACTGAAAGCTTCATATGATGGAGTTGCCTTCTGGGCCACAGAATGAAAAACACAGTGCCTAAACCGGTGTCTTCACCAGCCTGATGAAACCAGTGGATGTCCCTCTATTCATGTGCTGCAGTATTCATCACATATGGGAGTTTGCCTCCGGATAACTTTAAACGTCTGGCCAGTATACGAAAAACTACATGCTACTGCTAGGTATGTGCGACTCCGCACATCCTTTCTCATACGTCGGTCATAAAGGGACGTCTGGTATAAAGTGGACGTCAGCACGCACCAACCTCAACTTTTCTGCCATTTGTCCACCTGCTTCTGACGTTCGCTCGCTAGATTAGTTTTGAATATGGATTCAGGTAAGTACCCCGCTTTTCTTTTTCCTATTTTCTTGTTTTTTGTGGTCCTCTAAGGTACCTGAGGATGCCAAGTTCATGTTACAGCTCCGTCTGCAGACCCAGCTACCATTTCTAGCTCAGCTGACAAGCCTTCAAGTTATTCCCCTTTATTTCCTTACTAACTTTTGATAGAGAGGAAGGTTATGGAGAGATTAGTTGTAAAGGTTTATACCTCTGCTACCTTGGCCTTTAGGGCAATAATTACAAGAATGGCCAAATACTCTCTGGGTCTCCTTGCTGATGCAGGGAGACTCCTTTCTGGGCTTCCAGATTCTCCTATCAAGGCAAAACTGGCTGCCATTCTCAACTGCTCTACCCAAGTTATGAGGTATTCCATCAAGTGTAGTTATGATGCTTCAGATGCCTCTGCTAGGGCAGCGGCTGCTGGATCAGTTTTAAGGAGATATTCTTGGCTCAGGTTACAACCCCTGCCTGATGACCTTATGGCCAAACTCTTGGATACCCTTCTGGATACTAAAACTTTGGTAGCTTGACTGCGGAACTATTCAAATCCTTACAGGCGAAAGGTAAGGAGCTGCAAGCATATCTTGGTTTCTCATGTTCCCAGGTTCCAAAGGAACTCTCCTGCAAAGACCGCCTTTATTAGGAAACCTGTCATGCCCCATTTTTCTAAAAGCAAAATAGGACCTCAGAAACCAGCTTTTTCCAAATCTACCTCATCCACTCCTTTTCAGAAACAGCCCTTTTAGTCCCAGTCTAAACCTGGTAGCCTGTGACTACCTGCCTCCAGGGCTATCCACTCCCCTGTCCCTTTGTCTCTCTTGCAAATTGGAATCGGATCACACAGGACTCTTGGGTCCTCTCCATCATGCAGAAAGAATGTTTAATGGTTTGGGAAACTTATTCCCCCTTCGGAGGCATTCCACAACCACCAAAGGACCAAACAGCTCTCTTCTCTCAGGTAATTTCAGATCTTCTTTTTCAGGGAACTTTTCAAGAGGTCCATTCTGCTCAACAAGGGAAAGGTTTCTTTTCCAGGATGTTTTTGGTTCCAAGGAAGGATGGTCTCTGGAGACCCCTTTCTGGACCTTTACCACTTGAACACCTTTCTGAAAGTCCCATCCATTCGGATGCTGACTTTGCCTTCTCTTCTAATTCTTTTCCAAGCTTTCATGGTGGCATTGGACATCAGAGACTATTGTATGCACATCCTCATTCACCCTCAGTTCAGGAAGTTTCTGCATTTTTCTGTTGCTTTCTCTCATTTTCAGTTCTATGCTTTGCCCTTTGGTCTCTCTACAGCACCGAGGGTCTTCACAAAATGCTTGGCTCCTGTCATAGCATTTTGCAGGCTGCAGGGAATTCAGATTTTCACTTATTTAGATCTCCTTATCCAAGCCCAGTCACCAGACCTACTTCAGGAGTCTGTTTCCTTCACCATTTCCTTTCTAGAGTCTAGGCTTCACTGTAAACTATCAAAAGTCCTCTCTGACCCCTTCACAAGACCACATTTTTCTGGGTTGCAGGTCCCCTGTAAGATTGCCAGGGACATCCTGTGCCTCCTGGGTTTCATGGCATCTAATCTCCATGCTGCCCTGGGCAAAACTGCACGTGAGAAAAATTCAATGGTTTCTAAAGACTCTGGATGCAACACTCCCACCCCCTGAATTTCATGATTACACTCCTACCATGCATAAAAAAGGAGTTGGATTGGTGGCTACTTCAGGTAACCAAAAACCCTGGTCCCCCCCCCCTACAGCCCCCCATCCCTAGATTCACGGATGTTTCAGAACTCTACAATTCTGGAGGGTCAGGGATGTGTGGTCTTCCACACAGGCAAAGGAACAGATCAACATAAAAGAAATGAGAGCCCTGATTTTTGCCTTGAAAAATCTTCAAACCCAAGCTTATTCCAGGGTGCTGAGGTGGTTCACAGAGAACACCACTGGTATGTGGTACGTCAACAAGCAGGTGGAAACAAAGTCTTGCCTCTTATGCAGACTAGCCATGTATGACAGGGAGTTAGCCTTTCAAAGCCAAGTCTCCCTTTAGGCAGTTTACCTTCCCTAGGCTCACAATGTGGTGGCAAACACATTAAGCAGGTCCATAACCCAGTGTCACAAATGGATGTTACACAGAGATGTTTCTGGACCTGATACATTGTTTGGGTATGTCTCTGGTTAGATCTCTTTGACTCCCCCATGAACAGACAACTTCCAAAATTTTGCACCAGGGTTCCACAACCCCCTGACATGAAGGCGGATGCTGTATCATTTTCTTGGAAGGGGATGTTTCTATATTCATTCCCCTACCCTCTTGCTTCTCCTCCAAAATGTCCCACTGAAGCTTCAGCAGGATCAATCAAAAATCTTACTGGCGACTCCCTTTTTTGCCAAGGCAGCACTGGTTCCCACTTCTGCACCGACCCAGGGTCAGTCATCACAAGTTACACCACAAAGTGGAACTACTCACTGGACAAGGGAGCTGTGATACATCCACAGCTGTCAACTCTGAACCTGGCTCTGTGGATGATAGGATTTTGATTCCCTTTAGACACTTATTTTCAGAGGATGTGCTTTAAGTTATGAAGGAGGCCAGAAAACCCTCTACTTTGAAATCCTATGTTTCTGAATGGAAACATTTTCCATCTGGTGTCGCAAGAAGGATCTACAGCCACTGCTGGTGGATGTCCCAGTGGTTTTGTCCTATCTGTGTGAACTTATGAACGGTGACCTATCCTACTCTTCAGTGAAGGCTCACCTTTCGGCTATCTCAGCTTGTCTACATATGTTCCCCCCCCATAGCCTCGAGGTTAGAGGTGAAACTTTTTTTAAAGGTGTCCTTCATATTAGACCATCAAGGAAACCAGTTCCTTCTCCTTGGGATCTCAACTTTGTTAGAGAAGCTTACGTTGGCACCTTTTGAGCCAGCAGTCTCCTCTTCCCTGCAACATTGAAGATGGAAAACATTTTTGCTTGTGGCCATTACATCTGCTAGAAGGATTTCTCAGCTGCAAGCTTTGATGTCTAATCCCCCCTTCACAGTTTTCCACAGGGACAGGGTTTCCTTGCATATCAACCCTTCCTTTATGCCCAAGGTGGTCATTGAGTTTTCCCTTAACCAGTCTGTCAATCTTCCCACCTTTTTTCCTTCCCCTCAGTCTGAAAATAAGAGAATCCTGCAGTCTTTAGATATGCACAGGCAACTCTGATACTACCTGGATAAAACCAAACCTATCTGAATGCATGTTTGTGTCCTACCATGCAAGGGGCCTGGGTGAGCCGGTTTCCAAGCAAACTGCTACTACTACTTGGATTTCTAAAGGTATAGGTTCATAGGTTCATAGGTTCATAGGTTCATACTAGGCTATCTGCCCAAGGGCATTTATAAGCCTAGCCCATAGTTATGTGGCTTTCGCCACCCCTTTAGTTTGAATAAAAACTATGCCTATCATTTTGCTGTGCCTCTGTCAAGCAGTGACGCTGAAGTAATCCCTGGGGTATATCTGCAATCTCCCATCCATTGGTCAAGATTCCTCTTGAACAAGACCAGAGAGGTGCTCTGCCTCACATGTACCGGGATTTTGTTCCACAGCATAGGGAGTCTCTGGGTGATGAATCTGTCCCTCCAGCACGTTCTATTTATAACCGTGTCAAGGTTTAAGTCTCCGCCCTTGTGGTTCTGAGGGATCTAGATTTTTGAGGTGAAGCATATTCATCAAATCTGGGTTTGACATGGCCTTATATGTCAGGCACAGGTCACCTCTGAGCAAGCGGTATGAGACTGAATAGAGCTGGAGTTCTTTCAGTCGGGCAGCATAAGACATATTTTTGAGACCCTTTATCCTTTTGGTGAGGAACTTTGGGGCCTTTCAAGCTGCAGCAGGTGTCTGGTCAGATACATTCGAACGGGCATTGTACTCAATCATAGGTCTAATAAGTGATGAGTACAGGGGACGATGACCTCCCTTGATCTAGATGTGAATCCCTTCATGATCAGGTGGGTGATATAGAAGGTTTTCCTAACTACTTTAGCAACATGAGTGTCAAACGAAGGCTACTGTCAACCTGGGTCCCCAGATCTCTGATGACTTTTTCTGTGCTCAGTGGATTGCCACCTATATGGTAGCTAGGGGTAGCCTTGTTTTTCCCAAAGGGTATGACTATGCATTTTTGGCGTTTAACTTCAGGCCATGGCTCTGGCACCAGTTATCCATTTCTGTGAGGCCCTTCTGGAGGATATCTGTGTCAGATGTGTTTTCGACTATGGCCCAGTTTGCAGTCATCTGCAAACTTTGTCAGCCATAACCCTCCTGTGTTTGCTTGTACTTCAGAAAAGTAGATGCCGAACAAGAGTGGACCCAGGACTGAGCCCTGTGGGACACCACTTGTGACAGGCTTTGAGTCTGACATGGCTCCAGCAACTCTGACCCTGTGGGTTCTGTCACTTAGCCAGTTTGCAACCCATCTTGTGATGTATGGGTTTACATTCAAGCTGATGAGTTTTTCGATGATACCTGAGTGGGGTATTGTGTCAAGGCCTTTGCCAGGTCGAGGTAGGCTGTATGGACTGCCTTTCCCTCATCAATGGCCTTGGTGACTGTCTCAAAAGTCAACCAAGTTTAAGAGGCAGGATCTGCCTTTGACAAAGCCAAACTGAGTTGGATCCAAAGTCTGCAAGTTCCCTATGTCTTTATTTATGAGTTCCATTATGATCCTCTCCATGGCTTTGCAGATAAGGCTTGTCAAGCTAATGGGGCGGTAATTTCCAGGGTCTGTGGAGGCACCGCCCTTATGAAGTGGGACCACAGTCGCCGGCGCCACTCCTTGGGTACGTATCCTGAGGTGAGGCTAAGATTAAACAGCGGTCCTAACTGTGGGTTTAATTCCTCATTGAGTTCATGAAGCACACAGCCGGGGACACCATCCGTCCCATGGATGCTGTGTTTTTGCCTTAGTGAGGGCAGTTCTCACCTGGGCGTTGGAGATGTTTGGGGGCTACAATCCTCTGGAATAGATATCTCTCCTTTTGGGGAGGGGAGAAGTTTGCACTGAACCTGTCAGCCAGTATGTTGGCAATGTGTGTAGGTTCAGTAATTTTCACATCATTTTGAACTAATTCTGAGCATATCTGGGAGTTTCCTCCTAGGTTTCTAACATAGCTAAAGAAGGCCTTATGATTCTCTTTAGAGTCCTTGGCGATTTTTCTCTCAAAATTTGCCTTGGATGATTTTATGAGAGCTCTTAGTTTTTACTTATAATGATCAAAGGTGTCTTACCTTTCAAGGATTTTGCTCTATCTTGTAGTAGCTTCCTCCTTTTGTTGTAGAGCTTGTTTATGGCTGGGGTCCACCAGACTGGACGCTTGCCTTTGGTACAGAGAGTCTTAGTTTTGTTTGGGATTGCCTGATCCATGCAGTCCTGTAGGTGCTGGTAGAAGGCATTTGTAAGTGATTCAGCGGTTTGAGTAATGTTTACCACTGGCTCAGGGGCCTTAAAGGAGACCACACTAGTTTTTAGAAGTGTGAAATCGGCTTTTGAGAAGTTTTTCACTGTGGTCTTTTTGTTTCAGGTGGGGCGGATGAGGACCTCCAGCGAGATTAGTTTATGATCTGATCTCACCAGTGAGGGGTATACTTCGGTGTTGAACATTTTGATCCCATGTTCGTGATGATGAGATCAAGTATGTTTTCTCCTCTTGTGGGGATGGTGACTAGTTGTTCCATGGCATTTGAGTTTATGAACTCCAGGAATCTTTGGGTTAGAGTGTTCGGGCTTGAGTAGTGTTCCCAGTCTATATTAGGGTAGTTAAAGTCACCTAGTATGATGGTGTTTGGAGATACATTTATCCCTCCAATGTTTTCAGGAAGGCCATGTGAGGTTCCTGAGTTTGAGAGGGTGGCCTGTAACATGCTACAAATTGCAGAGCAGTCTTGCCTATGGTTAATTGCACCTGGATGGTCTCCGATGCATCATGCGTTGCCACCAACCTTGAGGTGTGGGTGTCCTTTATGAATATGGACACCCCCCCTCCTTTCTTGGTGTTGTCCGGATTTTGGGGCCGGAACGCATGATATGAGGTGAAACCTGTTAGTGCTGGGGTGCTCTCAGGAGCCTTGAACCAGGTTTCTGTCACAGCACAGACATCGATGTTCTCCATATTGAGAAGGGCCTCGAGTGCGTGCATCTTGAGATTGAGACTTCTGGCATTGAGCAGCATTACCTTTAGTTTTTTTCCTTTTTGGTGTTCTAGGGTGGTAGGTTTAGAATTTGAGCCTTGCCTAAAAAAGGCACTATGGGGGTGGCAAGAGCCTTTGCCAATATCCGGAAGCCCAGGGGTGACAGGTGCAAGCCGTTCTGTTACTCAGCCAACTGTAAGAGCCTTTCTCATCCAGTGAGGGCACACTCCACTAAAGCAGTTTCCTCTTCTGGGGCCTTCGTTAATGGCTTTGAACCTTGCTCTATCCTGGAGGCAGCTACCTGCTCCTCTTTTCATACCTTCACCAAACATTATAAACTAGATGTCATCTCCAAATCCAGGGCTGCTTTTGCTAGGGCTATGCTTTGTAGAAGTTTCTGCTGCCCCTCCTCCCCAGCTTTCCCAAGCTTGAGCTTTGGCATTCTCTCATATGTGATAAATACTGCAGAATATGACTAGGACATAGAATAGTTGTGTAAAATTTTACCATAACCATAGATGGCCTTCTCTTCTGTATGTCATAGTATTGCTAACCCCCCTGCCTTCTCCCTGATGGTGGTCTGCCTTTCCTGGTGACATGTTTTTCACCTAGTTTCAGGCTGGTGCTTGGCAGCATTCCTTTCTGAGGTTGGTGTGTGTACTGACGTCCACTTTATCCCCAACATCCCTTTATGACCGACTTACATGCAGCATCACACGTACCTAGCAATAGCATGTAGTCTTTTCTATACTGGCTGGACATACGAGTTAGCCAGAGGCAAACTCCCATATGTGATGAATACTGTGGTATATAGAAGAGAAGGATATCTATGGTTATGGTAAGATTTTACACAACCATTCTTGTCATTTACAGCACGGCTTAGTTTGGCAAGTGCTGCTGCAGCAGATACAAGAATGCACTACCACATTTTGTTCAGGCCAACAGGTTTTGCATAAAACATCAAGGCATCTTTTAATGATTTTCCATTCTCAGAATCCCTCTTGTTTTGTGACAGTGTCATAAACCATCAAAAAGACGTGGAGGAATATGGTGAAACTCTTAATGCAGCGGGAATCAAGTTTCAGTCTTTCCAAAACAATCTTTTGGTAAGATGCAGGGGAGCATTGCTGAATGTAGCTTCAGTAAGGGACACTGCAGAGTCACCAGGGGCAGTAGAGGAAAGAGACCGCATCAAGGTAATTTAAAAAAAAATAGCCACCAAGCTAAAGGAAGAGGTTTCTATCATACCCCAAGAAGTTGTGGTCAGCCCATGGACAGGTAGCAGTAATTTTGTTGAGTTCTTCATTCAGTCCCCCTGTACATTTAGTTGCAAAGTGTCTCTTCAGTATATCCTGACTCCAAGATCACTCAAAATAGGGGGTTAAGGGGCATAATATCCAGAGGTTAATGGAATTTACTTAATAATTATGTCCCCCCCAGCTCTATAGTCTGAACTTGAGCCCCCCTCCTGTCAAAGAAAAATGGTATAACAGGAGGTAAATAGCTTCTTGCACAAAATAACTGTATCTCTCCAGACCAGAGCAGTTAGTTACTGCACAGGACTTTTTTGACAAAGGACCTCAAGTCCATTCTAGGTTTCAGTGATCTAAATGACTGGCTAGTCAAAGAAAAACTTTGAATGGTGTGTGTGCAGACAGTAGTTCTTTGTCTGTCACAGTAGATTAGATGAGCTGTTTGGACCTCCAAGATTCTTGCTTGCACACACACATTGCAAAGAAAGTCAGGAAGTATGTACTTTTCCAGATTGGTGTCTGTCACTACCAGTTCTGGAACTTGCACCACAGCCCTCAGAGTGTTTATGAAATTTGTAGTGGTGTTAGCAGCCCAGCAGTGGTTGCAGGGGAGCATAGTCTTCCCTTACCTAGACGATTGACTCCTTGGTACCAAGTGAAACATCACTCTGTCGTCATTGTCAGGCTTGTGACCATTTTTCTAAAGTCACAGATCCAGCCCTCCCAAAACATTACCTACTTGAGGTGCACCTTAAATGTCCAGACATAAAAACCCATCTCCCAGTGGCGAAAATCTGCATCTTTCAATCCACCGTGGCTCACCTGCTTCACTCCTAAAGTATCACAGCAGAACATCCATACAGTTCCCAGTGCACAGCTGCACATGAAACCATTACTCTGGGATCTCCACTTCCAGTGGAAGCCTCTGTGTGTGTGTGTGTGTGTGTGTGTGTGTGTGTGTGTGTGTGTGTGTGTGTGTGTGTGCTTGTGTGTGTGTTTGTGTGTGCGCGCGCCCTTGTGTGTTGCATGCGCTTGTGTGCTACACGCACGCGCTTGTGTTGCACACGCTTGTTTGTGTGTGTGCGTGCATTTGTGCGCGCTTGTGTGCGCGCTTGTGTGTGTGTGCTTGTACATGAAATTCCCTTTATGGTGTCTGCATACCCCCAACTTGATTAGAAATTACCTGTCCAGACACCCTGTTTGTCTTGCTCTGTTTTTGCAACTGTCATAAGGTGTGGGTTTATTTCAAGGGCAAAAGTGCTCAAACCGTACAGTTAACCAGGAATCCTTAAACATCAGTGTGCTGGAATGGCATGCATGAATACTCTTGGCAGGTGTTACAGCCAATCGTCCTGGAACCCATTAACCATCTTTATAGACGGCATGTAGATAAGACTAATGCATTGACAAAAATAATGGGGTATCCTTTCCTTCTGCATGTGCATGGCATTGAAGTTATGGGAGTAGGACATTGCCCACAATCTTTCTGATAGTGAGAGACATTCCACTGGAGACCAGTCCCTTAGCAGGCAGTTTGTACTAGAATCTAGTCTTTCACTCACAATGTTGCTGGACCAAAGGGCAGGCAATAAATCATTTTGTAGATGGAGCCAAGCAGCGAAAGACCTTTTGACCTTTCATAGGGTGCAAAATGTCAGTGTCCTCATTTGAAGTACAAGGTCAAATATATAGTTGCAGAGACGGTCACACGTTTGGTATACTTCCCATTGATGTCTTTCATCATGACAACCATCTAGAAATCCCAAAGCCTGATTCTAGTACTGCTTTACTGGCCCAGGCAAGTATGGTTTCCCTTGTGGATCTCCTGTATTCTGGTAGAACCTCTCATGCTGCTAAATATTGACAAACAGATGATTCGCCTTTTAGGCAGGACTCATTTGCCAGGGCATTAACGTACTGACTTTTGGTTTGGTTCTCCAGTTTTAAACCTAGTAAGTAAACCCAGTCTAATCAGTAGCCTGACTTTATCCTGGAAGCCCTGTACCAGAAAAACATGGCAAGTGGAAGCACTTTGCCAGACAGGGCTTCCAGAGGGGACCAGATCCCAGGTTGGTGCCCTGGAAACCAGGTTTTGCAATATGTATCAGATATATTTGACCAGACCTTGGGTATTTTGCCATCAGGAATAGTTTAGCAGCATTTCATATGTTCTCATGAGACATGATTCCACTTAAGTGGCCCTAAGAATCTGTAATGCTGTTTTAAAGAATGCATTCTGTTTAAGGCTACCATTCAGGGACCTGCTGCCATTCTGGGGTCTGTACTTTGTCCTAGAAATGCTTACTGGGCTACTCTTGAACCAGTGCTAAAAGCAGGCGTCAAATACTGGTCAAGTTGAACAGTATTCTAGGTGACTGGTTCCTCAGACTGTTGAAGCCACTGACCCAGTCAGTCAAACCACAGTACTTGACTATGTCCTCCTGTATCACTGATTCAGTACTCCTTACATTAGGGATCCTCTGCCAAGGGTAGTCTGACGTCTGGCCAGTGTACAAAAGCCTTAGGTTGTAATACGGATGTCGTGTGTCACACATGTTCCCCACTCACAGCATAGGGCATAAAGGTGACACATGGACGTACCTTCCTCAGGACTTTGCTGCCAGTCCGAATGCCATCTTTGATATTTGGCCTTAATGTTGCTTTGTCTGCTGGTTACCAAGCTGTTTCAGTAAGTGCCCTGTTGGGATTTTTGTTATCTTGTTTTTTTTTCTTTTTGTTGTAAGGTTACATATCATCCAGAAAGGGAAAATGCCAGTGTGGGGGACAGAAAGGCCATCACGAGCAGTGTTTGTTTTGCTTAGATGCTTCTCATGACCATACATTGTGCCCTATATTTCAAGCGTTTGTCCCTAAAACTCCTGATCATTCTACCCAGAAAAAACAGTGTTTTAAGTTGTTGATGCAAGGTATAATAGTAGAATCATCCTGGCCTGAAGGTCATTCATTTGATAAGGCAGCCCAAAAAGGTAGGTTGGATTCTACTGTTGTACCGCCTCCCCCGGATGTCACTTGAGTCTGGTGAAAGCTCAGAGGATCAACCAGTTTGACAGATTCCTCTGTTGCAGTTGCTTTGGAGGCTGGAATGGATCCGGCTTCTCACACGTCCTTTGAGGCTCTGCAGATGTCCATTTAAGATGTTCAGGGGGAACCATGACTGATGATGTCTGAGGAATTGAGGGGTGTTCTACAGTTTCTTGTTGGGGAAGAGATTCACACTACATTGATTGTCAGCAGGAGTCTGAACCTTCTAAGATGTTATGACAGTTGTCCTTTTAAAGAAGAAGCAGAAGAAAAAGCATATTTCCCCTGCTGCTAAGGATACTCATCATGAATGGCAGAATTTTACACAAGGGTTATTTAATGCTGTTATGACTTCAAGGGTCCCACAGGGAGTCTCTTTTCCTGCCCCCCCCCCCCATTTGGTCCTCTCCTCCGCCGAAGATGCCCAGAGGGGCATGACTCTTCCGATGAGGACTTAGATTCTGAAGAGTCTTTGGCCTATTACTTCCATATTCCCTCTCCACTGGATTATGTGTCTGAGGAGGAGGACTCTTTCCTTTGGCGACACTATTTTTTGTATGATGGAATTTAAGTTGGATTGCACCCAGATTTCTGATGTTCAGAAGAGGTGGTATGAACTCTAAATGGAGCATACTAAGCCCTCTGGTGTTCCTCCTGTTCTTGTTACTTTGTTGGACACATTTTCAGCAGCTTCTCAGCCCCTGCTCCTAAAAAAACTAATAGGTTTTATAAGGTGCCTGATGAATGTAAATTTCTTTACAAGTGTCCCTCTGCTGACCACTCTTTCTTTTTCTTCTGATAAACCTTCCAAGATTTTACCTTGTACTAAACTGCTTCTATCTGACAAGGGCAGCAAAACCATGGGAAGATTGGATAAAAAGGTGTGCACTGTTGTTACTCTGGTCTGTAGTGCTTTGAATTACCATACCCTTATGACCAGATATGTTTTAGCCCTTCTGTCTCAGGCTTTTCAAGTTATTTCTGACCATCCTGATTCTGAGGGGAAGGCTTGAGTCCTCTTTGTTGGTGTCCTCTTCTCAAGTGGTTTGCCTTTCCATTAAATGTAGTCATGATTCAGCTGCTGCGTCTTCTAGAGCTGCTGCCTTTGGTTCTGTGTCAAGGCTTTCTTGGCTTCATCTTCAGCCTCTTCCTGATGATATTAAAGCCAAATTTGGTGGATGCTCCTCTTGACAAAATGTTTTGGGTTCTGCAGCTGCTGTTCTTTTTAAGTCTCTTCAGGAGAAAGTTAAGGCTGTACAGCAATTAAAACATTTTTGTTTCCCCTCTTCCCATATTTCAGAGGAATTGTATAGTTGTACATAGACTCTCCCTCCTAAATTTAAGAAGGATTCTAGAAGCGCTCTTCCTGCTAAGTATACTCAAACTCTTAAACCTCCAAAGCCTCCTTTTCCAGAGAAGCCAGGTTTTGTCGGTCATCTTGTACTAATCCTTCTTTTATGCCCAAGGTGATTAACAAGTTGTCTCTTAGTCTGTTCATTTGACCTGTGTTTTCCCTTCTCAGCAGTCTGCTAGTGAGAAGGCCCTTCACCTTGGATTTGCATAGACAACTCGGATAATATTTGGGTAAAACTAAAAGCCATTTATAAATCTGAGCAGCTTTTTGTTTCGTTTCATCCTAGGTCTTTAGGTTTGGCTGTTTCTAAGCAAACTGTTTCTTTCTGGATATCTAAGCTCATTTCTTTATTACTCTCTACATGGGAAACGTCCTAGTCTGTTAATGCTCATTCTACCAGGGCTGTGGCTTCTGGCGCTTTTTTCCATAGGTTTGGATACAAACTCCATCCTTGAGCCAGCTACTTGGACTTCTGTGTATACATTTACCAAGCATTAAGTTGGATACGGTTTCCAGGGCTAGAGATAGATTTGCCTGGGCTGGCCTGCTGGCTTTCTTGAGGGCCCTGCTGGTCCTTCTCCCAAAGTTCTTGAGCTTTTGTATTCTCTCTCTAATGTAAGGAATACTGCAACAGTGATATGGAAGGACAGTTGTGTAAAATCTTAGAACAGTAAATGTCCTTCCCTTCACTGTTGAAGTATTCACTCCCCCTTTTTATTTTTCCTTCTGGATGCACATGTTACTGTTTTACTCCTTTGGACTACTGCTCCTTCTGGGGCTTTTCATTTCTGGGGAAGGTATGTCCGTGTATCACTATTGTGTCCTGTGCCGTGAGCGGGGAGCATACGTGTAATGTAGGACATAGCTATTATAATCTAAGGCTTTGGTGTACTAGCTGGATGTCAGGCTCCCCTTTGCAGGGGATCCCTAATACAAGGAGTACTACAACAGTGAAGAGAAGAACATCTGCTGTTATGGTAAGATTTTATACAACTGTACTTGTCATTAAGATAGGACAGTGCTCAGAACAAGTCCTCTATTTATGCCTGAAGCAGAGACAAATGCCATCCAGATTCGATCTGTAAACCTAGTTTCTTGACTGCCAAAAGAAGGGGTGAATGCAAGTGGCCGTGTGGGATTTGAGGTACAGCATCACTGGGATCATTTCAAAAGGAAGCGCGTAAGTATCAAATGATAACATTAGTGAATGCTCTGAGAACATTAAATCATCTGTGGACTCCAGGATGTTTTTGATAATTCTAGATAACACCACTGTTGGTGCATAAACAAACAAGGTGGAAACATGTCATAACCCCTGTGCAGACTAGCCATGATAGCCTGAGATTTGGCAGATGAGCCCAGTTTATCCCTTCAGGCTACTTTTCAATTCCATCAGAGCAGAACACAGTTGTTGACACTTGCAGCAAGACCAGGACAAGCCCATACAAATGGAAGTTTCACACACTGGTCATCCAGGAGACTATACACTTATGGGGAACTTCCCAACTAGATTCGCTCCATTCACACCAGTCATTTGAAAAAAGTCATGCTCCAGGACCCTTTGCAAAAAGACCTGGATATAAGATGCCTTCTGTTATGGACAGGAATGTTCCTGTATGGTTTAATGTAAGGAGGTACCTAGCTGTTTTTATTTGTGATTGTTCAAATGATCTCATCTACAAGCACTTGCTGAATGTTGATGAACAGACATCCCTCTTAGGTAGTCTAACTTGTACAGGTATTAGAACACATTATTCATAAATTGAGCATAGAAAAAAGATAATTCAGTGTGAGTGAAAAAATATTAGAGTAAATACCCACATGAAAAGATGGGCCATTTTAAAATATAAGAACATCCAAGCCTAATTTGGGGCACACTTGTATTTGGACTGGATTGAGTCCACTTGTCAGACCAAGGGAAGAGAGTTTTTACAGCATATATATCTGGCAATCACAAGACAAGATTTCCAGGTCAGAAGTAGTTCATTGAAAGCAAAAGTTTGATTTATCTGTGCTGATGGTTAATGCTAGGAGCAGTAGTAATATCTTTTTTATTGGACAGTTTGTCCTGTTCATGATGGTTTTGTTTGTGGAATATGGTTAAAAACAATGATTAGAAACCAGTTGTATGAGGGTATGTTTTTTTTTCTGCAACAGACATTCTAACATAAATCTGGAGAAGGTTTTATGATGGGAGTTGAAGATTATGTGACCTATACTTATTACATCTTTGATAACACCAATACTACCCTGGAAAAAATTACAGCTGTTGGGAGTGTGTAGGCTATCAGAATCAAGTGGTATTGACCAAAAGGAATTCTTATATTTCTTGCATGAAACATCAAAAGGAAAAGCAATTGTATCCGTAAAGTTAAATATACCAGAAACAGACTAGACTAATATTGATTCTACAGCATTAATCAGGAATTTATTTAGTATGTTTGTTCAGGAATGACAATTGTTGCAGATTGCAAACCTACCAGTTAATGGAACACACTTGATAAAGTTAGTGTTCCTTAGGGGATGATTGTTAATTATGTTTTACCACCTTTGATCTTTTGAGTTTTCTCTATTCACCTGTTCCCTGCACCTATCCAAAAGCAACTTGGATCAGTCAATGGGAACTTGTAAATTTACCCCTGGTGTGGTAAATGCTCGACCACTTGTGCCAGAGTTTTATATATACCCTCATAAAAACAGCTGAGGTCAAAACCTGTCTGATATTTTTTGGGATGTATTTGTAAGCTTAAAGACTGCTTGGGGTTGATGGCTTAGAATCCCCTATGATTCTGTGATCTGATGCATAGTGGTTATGGTGTTATCAAGGTTAAACTACTAGTAGATAATTGTCTAACTGATGTACAGAAGATTAGTAACAGACTATCTGGAAGCAAAACGGTGACTGTGTAAAACTAATTGGAATGATGCATTCATTGGGTAGACAGGAAAGTAAACGTGGTAAGTTTTGAAAGAGTTTGAGTGCAAAAAAAAGTTTTAACACTAGAATCTTAGCAGACAAGGTCAGGAGGATACATTTCCATAAGAGCAAGGAAATTGAAATGATAAAGTACAAGAAATTGAAACAAGGTTAAATAATTACTTTGAAAAGTAAAATAAACTGGGTATGTGGACACATTTAAACATAGTACAAGACAAGATCAGGAAAATTTGAAGAAAGTTTATATAAAGCTGTGGAGCATAGCAGGAAACCATTTTATAGCAGTGTAAGATGTAGGAATAAAGACCTCAAATCAATAAACTGCAGAAACTAAAATGTATTCAGTCACAACAGGATGTAGGTTGTTCTTCTTTCGGCTTTTCCCAGTTAGGGGTCACCACAGCGGAACTCCGGTCTGCTAATGATTGGCAGTAGATTTTTTTTTTACGGTGCCAGCTCGACGCCCAACCTTCAACGAAGGCATGCCCTACTCATGTCTTTTGAATGCCACTCTACCGTGGGGCGGACATGCAGACTCCACAGGTTATATTTACAAAATTTTATGCAAAACAGTTTGGCTCCACAAAAGGGAGAATTTGTGCTAGTAACATCCAGGTAATGAAATTAAATTTTATTGTACAGGAAATAGTACTAAGCAAACTGGACCAAAATAAAGCAAATGGAGGAGACAGAATTAGTAATAATGACCTGGGAACACTTCAACATGAGCTTAGAGTACCGTCGTATCTTGTTACTCGGTATGTCATTTAAGTATGAAGACATTCCTCAAGATTAGAGACCTGCACTTGTTAAGCATATTTTTAATGGATAGGGGATTTGGACAGACCAAGAGTCATATTGACCCAAAAGTTTACTTTCTTGTTGTGGAAAAAATAATGGGGAAGGTTATTTTGGATAAATGGTCAGAACTGGAATGTCAGGGACTTGAAACCATATGTCAGGATTTATATGTTGCAAATAGATCTGTAACTACTTGTAAAATTATGTTCTTTTATAGCTTCATAACTAGGTACTAGGCTACTTGCCTGAAGGCATTTATAAGCCTAGACAGAATGTGTTGGCTTCTGCAGCCCCCTTAGATTAGTTCCCTGTGCCTCTGTCCAGCAGAGCCATTGAAGTGATACCTGGGGTAAACTTCATTTCCCATCCACTCGTCAAGGTCTCTCGAAGAGGGTTGGTGAGTAGCTCTGCCTAATGTAGATTGGAATCTTGTTCCAGAGCATGGGAAGTCTCTGGGACAGGAATCTATCCCTCCAGCACGTCCTATTTATTGTTGTGGTGAGGTTTAGATCCCTGGAGCGTGTGGCTTGAGGGGATATGGTTTTCTTTAGGTGGAGCATGTCCATCAATTCTGGGTTGAACATGGTCTTGTACGTCAGGCAGAGATCACCTCTGAGTAGGTGGTATGCAACTGAGTACAGCTGGAGTTTCTTCAGTCAAGCTGCATAGGACATTTTGATGCCAGTGATCCTCTTGGTGAGTTACTTCTGTGGTCTTTCCAGTTGTTGCAGGTGTGTTGTAAGGTACATCCCAAATGGGACATTGTACTCTATGATGGGTCTGACGAGTGATGCATAGAGGGGGCCCAATGACCTCTTTCGATCTGGATGCATACCCTTTTGTGATTAGGTGGTCCACATAGAAGGATTTTCTAACCACTTTGGCAATGTGATGATCAAGGGAGAGGTTACTGTCTACTTGGGTCACCAGATCCGTTATTGCGTCTTCTCTATTTAGGGGGCTACCACTTATGTGGTAGTTTGTGGATACTTTTTTTCCAAAGGGGATGGCTATGCATTTTTTGGCATTTAGCTTGAGGCCATGGTTTTGACACCAGTTATCTGTTTCAGTGAGACCCTTTTGGAGGATGTTTGTCAGCCAGAGAGTCAATTATGGCCCCTAGTTTGCAGTCGTCTGCGAACTTGGTCAGCCGTATTCCTCCTGTGCTTGCCTGTACCTCTGAGAAGTATATGCCGAACAGGAGGGATCCTAGGACTGAGCCCTGAGGAACGCCACTTGTAACCGGTTTAGAGTCGGACCTAGCTCCCGCAACTCTTACCATGTGGGTTCTGTCTGTGAGCCAGTTGGCAACCCATCTCGTGAAGTAGGAGTTTATGTTCAGGCTGGTGAGCTTGTCTATAATACCTGAATGGGGAATGGTGTCGAAGGCCTTTACGAGGTTTAGGTAGGCTGTGTGGACCACCTTTCCGTAGTCTTTAGCCTTGGTAACTGTCTCATAGAAGTCCACCAGGTTTAGGAGGCATGATCTGCCCTTAAAGCCAAACTGGGTAGGGTTCGGTGTTTGGAGGTTTCCTATGTCTCTGTTAATGAGATCATAATGATACGCTCCATAGCTTTGCAGACCAAGCTAGTCAGGCTTGTAGGGCAATAGTTCCCAGGGTCCGTTGTGCCACCACCTTTGTGTAATATAAATGAAAAATTGTTCTGTGATACAATTTACATAATTTATCTTCTACCATTGATAAGGGCATACACTAAACAATGAATACAATTAAAACATTCAGGTAATAATGCAATCTTTATAAGATTGATAACTGCATAGCTTACAAACAGGACATGGCAGGTATCATACAGCAGTTGGGCAGCTGAAATTCAAGGTTACAATTCAGGGAGTCCCACAGGCTCCGTCTTAGGTCTATGCTTTTCTAGCTATATTGTTCAGACCTGTTATTTTAGTCTAAGATGTACTGTAGTCTGTATTTGATACCATGACATTTTTACCCTTTTTGGGCCCAAAGCCTTTCATAGGTTCATACTAGGCTATAGGTTCATACTAGGCTATCTGCCCCAGGGCATTTATAAGCCTAGCCCATTTATATGTGGCTTTCGCCACCCCTTTAGTTTGAATAAAACTATGCCTATTATTTATAGGTTCATAGGTTTCCTGACCTTGCCCTGAGATGGCCTGTGAAATTATGCTCTGCAAAGCTTTTAAGAGGACTGTTTAAATAAACCAGAAACTAGACAGCATAAACAAGTAAAAACTTCTGCATGCTATTTTGCATAAATTAACGATAACCATAGTCATTCGTTTTCTGTTGCTGTCAGGTGCATATGCTGTGCATGTTTTTTTTTATTTTGAGAAGACAGGAGTGAGTTGAGAGAAGAGTCATGAGAGCATAAGAGGGAGGTTTTCATTTTAGAAATCGCACTGTAGACTTGGATGTTTTCTACATGCCACTGTAGGTATAAATTAATTAACATGCATTTGCTCAATAAAAATATTTGTGACAAAAAATCCCCAAAAGATCTGTGATCATTGAAAAGAAAATTGCATTAAAATAAAAGAAAAACTGTCCGATGCTCAGGTTGTGTTATTGAGGCTTTCTGAAGCATAAAAATGGTAGCAAAGCACCATCTTGGCTGGATGCAGTAGGCAGGAAGACTTGCTGTCACCTCTGTTGAAAAAAAAATTGTATACAACTTTTTTCTCCATAGGCTTGCATTCCTCGTTGATGGCAGTCATGAAGTGAGCAATAATAAATGAGTTATGTACCCTGTTACATGGGTCTCTCTGGTCCTTATGCAGTTTTTATGATTTGCAAAGTTTGGATAGTGTTTTGAGTATAAAGTTTTGATTTCAGACATAAGTGTAACCAGGATGGGGGCAAAGAATGCAGCTGTCCTGGGCACAGAATATGTTATGAGGTACAATTGAGAGAGTTGTGCAGGAACTTATCTCCTCCATACTGATATTTTGGAATGTTGCTTCAAATATAGCAAGCAGTTTCGTATAGATGTTACAAGCAGAGATGAGCGTATTTAAGACTTGCAAGTCCTTGGATCTGGTTTAGGTAAACAGATCTATTTTTTTGCTTTGGTGCAAGGTTGTCTCAGTTTGAGGGCGCAGACCTTTATTTGTTTGCTTCTCTCAACTACATTGAGTTGAGAGGTGCCAGATCCTAGATAAGCCATCCACAGCTCTGACTTCAGATCTGTCGTTTTTTTTCTGGGACAGAGCGTCTTAATGTGCGACTAACTGAATAAAAGACCGAGTAACAGCCAGCTCTTCACTTTTTCAAGTTTTGTTTTGTTAGTAGAAAAAGCCTGCATGCTATTTGCTGTGCCATTATTACTTTTGTATGCCTTTGTGTACTAGCTGTCTGAATAGTAAAGTTTGCTTGATCACTTCAAGTGAAAAACACTGACTTCTCTTGCAAGTCCTCATTTGGGACACCTGGGAAAGTCCACCACCAGATCTGGCTTTAGATGTATTAACAGCTGCTTAATTCCTTTGCTTTGGTGAAGGAAGGACAGGCAGTAATCCAGCTAACCTTGCTATGTGAATTTCCACCAGTTTTTGGGGTCAACATTTAGTTCACTGACCTCTGGAAAATGTTGCATTTCAAGGCCTGTCCAGTGAAGGAGTGGTTGCTTCCAGTACTTGAATGTCTACATTTTAGACAGTATGTCTGTGCCAACTCAATCCTCAGGTCATGCCTTCTTTAAGCGTTATTGTCCTGACAGTGATTCTAGGTACTTGGGCCTTCTTTGGTACCTTGGTACTTTACTCTCCTTCCATCATCCCCATGTGCTTGGATGGCCTCTGTATCTGGTATTGGCTTTTGGGAGCTCCCTGTAGGTGGGCAGTTGTATACTTGCATATTTGTTAACAGGTTAGCTATGAATCTTCATTACTTTTCTGGATATGCAGGAAGTATGTTTGCTCAGGATAGGCATGCTGTCTATTGTGGTGCAGCATGCTGTAGCATGTGCCATCGTAGGGCAGCCCCCACCACCACCAATTATAGGAATTTTAGGAAAAATCTCAAGTTGGAATGAAAGTCAGAGAAACTTGTATAACCACCAAGGACACGTGTCATTCAGTTGATAAGAATATGTGTGTAACTGTAACATCTGAAGGCAGACATCATAGACTGGCATATTCCTTCTTGCACCATCAGTTCAGTTGTCTTCATCCTCCACACTGGCATCAAATGCCTAATGTTAGTGTATGCTACAGTATTATTTTGGACTCCTAGTGCATGTCTAGTCCTTGTTTGTATCTGCTAAAGTTTGTCTTGGAAAATTTCCTGCATTCAGTGCTTTGAAGGTGTAAATCATGCAAGTTGGTGTGACGACCAAGGCATGAACAAGGACCCACACACATCCTCTGCGAGAGGGGCATGACTTATAAACCCATATCAGAGCTTGTCCTTGTGATCTCTGTCATCATAGGCTACCACTTAGTGAGAAAGATGTTCAAGTGCAAGTGGTCCTTACTTTTTTTTTTATCTGCAGTGTTACTTGTAAAATGGCACCAGGAGACACTTTGGGAAATAAAAAATTCAATTAATTTCAGCAAAATATGTAACCCCAACATCATTCTAAACATCAAACTTCAACAGATACATTCAGTTTTGAAGAGTTTTACTTGCACAATACTACCTTTCATAGCGGTCATATTTTTTGACTCCAAAGATTTTTTTCAGACCTTGTGGAGACTGCTTAGTCATCAGACGCAAAGAGAAGCTAATCATCTGTGTCCTGTATGCTTATCGTAAGATTGCACCATCCTTGTGACGATTTGCAGAGCTACACAGCTTTCTGTTAAAGCTTTTAAGTATTTGCACCTAGAAGCACAGTCCATCTGTCACTTCATAACCAGTCATTGATTGCAGTGTACAAAATGAGTGCAAGTCTTCTGTGTTATACATGTGCTGGTGCAGTCAGCTGGCAGGTAATGCCCAATAAGTTTTGAGGACTTAGTAGTAAAATTATTTTTATGGGAAAAAAACTTTGGGTGTGATAGCAATTCCACTTATTATGGTCAGAAATGTAGAATTAATACATCTATTATCTGATATGTTCACCTTTTTTTAGGTAAATGTATTGTTCCTCGGTCTTGGAAGATGTCAAATATTACCCCAGTATGTAAAAAAGGTAGTTTATATAAAAAGGTTAGTTGTAAGGATGTAAACGGCTATAAGGCAATTAGTCCAGTGTCCATTACTAGCATATGCTAAAAATGATGTTTATTACAAGTTATGGAATTTGATAGAAAGAACGTTAATGTAGCCAATATTTTTCAGCACAGATTTATTAAGGGGAAATCTGCCCAGGTTAATCTTATTAAATTGTATGACTTGGTGATTTAGAAGCAGATTTGGGAGTAGGAATCTTGGTTGCATTTTTGGACTTGACTAAGGCTTTTGCTGTATTAACTCACTGGTTTATGACAATCACAATCTTTATTTAATAAATTGGATTACGGACTGGCTATTAGGTATAATGGTTAATAGTTACTACTGGGTGTTCAAACTCCTTTCTGGCATTAAAAGGAGTCCCACAAGGTTCCATTTTGGGACCAGTGTTTAATAATCTGTTTTCTACATTCCAAACAATAGAGTAAGTTGGCATGTTATGCAGATTAATTGCAAGTTGGGCATTGTACTAAATGATTGTAAGAATTATGACTCTGTTATGGTTATTTGGCTGAAATAAACTGGCACTGAGTTTTAGTATGAACATCAATAATGTTATGTATTTTGGAAAGCATGTACCAAGAGATCTGTTATTGTTACAAGATGTGGAACTAATTGAAGTTGAAATGTATGACGACCTGGGTATTCACTTCATTTTGTTGTTTCTAAAGCTATGAAACCGATATATTGTTAAATATTGTCCTTCTCTTAGTTTAATATTTCTAATACTTTTATACAAAACTTTCATTAGACTTATTTTGGAATACTGTAATACATTTATTACTTATAATGTGAACAGTTGAATAGGTTGGAATCTGTACAAAGGTTTACAAAAAACTTATCAAATGTATATTATTTTGACTGATGTAAAATACTGGGGTTTGTTTACTGTTTGTTATAGTTACTTCAGAGGTAACTTGATGCTGGCTTATAATGCAATACATAATATGTTATTGGCTTCTTGAAAATAAATTTCAACAATTTAAGAACGCAAAAAATGCAAATGGTTCATTAAAGATTATAGAATGTAGAACAAGAATAAGGGGACTGTTACAGAGAATCCCAGTGTTGTGGAATAAGTTGACATTTGTAAGTGTAGTTCCTCATCAATTAAGGTATTTAAGGAAAATATTGACAAATGGATGGGTGATTTGGTTTATGACCTCTAACCCTCTGGGAATCGGTGTTCCTACATAGCTTCGGGCTTGAGCACTGTCTGTAATGAACATGTAAACTTTTTCTTTTCCTGTTCCGGTGTTCATTATTTTTGACTGTTGATGGTTTAGGGCAAAATACTAAATTATCACCTTAGTTATTAATGGGTTGTATGTTGTGCCACTTTATAGTGTTGCATTCCCTGAGCCTTGAAGAGGAAACCAGTACAATTTTAATATCATTGAGACAGATTTTGAAAACAAGAACGATTGGTTGAGAAAGACGCATGTCTCACTCTCAAATTTTAGATTGGATAAGAGCTTACAACAAGGAGTGCAATGTCCCAGTTTGTGGTTTCTGATGAGACAATGATATCTTAAATAACTAAGCTAAGTCCCGGTTTCCTTTGTGATCTGAAGAATTATCAAAAGCGCTTATTGTTTGAAAAGGGACGGCCAATTTTGTTTTATAGTTTAGCAATGTTTTATACCTCTTTGGTCAATAAAGTGGTTTTAAAAGTTACAGCCGTTGTGGTGGTACAGGATTCTTTTTATTTTAAACTATCACCTTAGTCATTAATGTGTTGTATGTTGTGCCACTTTATAGTGTTGCATTCCCTGAGCCTTGAAGAGGAAACAAGTACAATTTTTCACCGTGAACAGAAAAATCTTTGTAGTTTTAATATTTTAATTCAAGTACTTTACTGATGCTACTTTGTGAAGATAGTCTGAGGAATTGACTGATTATGCAGGAACTTGCAGATTCTGCATTTTGTTATTCTGTTACAGACTCACCTTGTCCCATTTTTAGTTTTTGTTTTTTGATATCATCCTCTGTTTTAGCCATCTGTAACATAGAAGCTTACGATCAGGTCTCAGATAATAACAAAGTTATGTTTAAGTCCTAGAATAAAATGCAACTCACCTTAGTAGGATACACAGAAACAAAACCAAAAAAAAAAAAAATCAAAAAAGATTGAAGGGCACCATCACAAACTTGAATCCTGAAACAAAGTACTGGGTGCTTTTATCTTAGTCGATATGAAGACTTCATTAGAGTGAGTTACATCGAAAGTCTAGAAGGTAAAACTTTTTTCAAAACCAGAAACCAATGAAAAACATTGGCTAATTAAACTCCTTCCTAATTGTGGAACTTGAACCTGTTGATAGATATTGACACTAATAAAAACAACGTCCTTCCATCTTTTTTGTTTTCGTATTTGGTTACTGGTTTAACAAACTCCACCTTTGTTCTCGTTTTCCCGATTATTCTGAGAGAATATCGATCTGCCTGGAGATTTCACCATGCTGATAAAAAAAATTCTAAATACACTGCTATTACAGTCAACAGTGTGGCTCCAGTTGATTCTAGCCCATGTTTAAGTTGTCTACTGGGCCAGGGTGACAGTATTAGTCAGGACATGTTCACTCCATTGCCGTGGACTTGCACACAGGCTGTGGTGAGTGGAGGTCCCATTTCAGTTAACATGGCAAGTTCTCAGTTTGGGTCCAGTAAAGTACCTGCTATTGACTTTGATGTTTGGTTGTAGTCTAATTGTCTCTCCTTTTCTGGTACCAATGAACAAGGTGATTTCTTTACACACCTTGCTCACTGTTTTTGAGAAAAACCTCCTCAGGATTCGGAATTTACAGCTAGAAAACACATGATCTGAAGTAGGCAGACTTCATTTGTCTGCAACCTGTGGGTAGCGGATCCGACCTCGGATCCGAGCCGGCATTTCAAAAGCTTAGGCTCCGAGCTCCTAGCTCCTCCCTCTACCCATAACCCCTTGCCAATCCCTGACTGACCTCAGATTTCGTTTGCCGCTTTCAAGTTGCGACGGATTCCTAGAGCTCCTAGTGCAGATAAGTTTTCTGACAGGAAAATTTTGAAAAACTTTTTTAATTTAATTAGTTAGAGGTGTTTGTGTTAGGCTTTCCTCTCTCTATTCTTTTAATTTTTTCTCAGGTTTTGCGTAGTTTGTGTGTGTGTGTGTGTTTTTAGGCCTGTTAGGGCTTAACATGTCTGAAGCCCATAAGGCAGTATTCTCTAAATGTACCGAGTGTGGCCATAAGCTGTCCCCAGCGGATGGCCACACTCAAGTCATCTTTGGGGTTGAACACCTGTCATCTGGTTGTACCATTTGTGCTGGGTTCAACCCCGAGCTTTGAGGGAGCGGAGGTCGAAGCTGGTTCTGGCGGGACTTCTTCCTCCAGATACCGCTTCGGCTTCTGCCCCTTCTACACAGCAAACAGTTGCTGTGGGCTCTCCTCCACCGGCTGGGACTCAACCTCCCTCTAAGATGCCGGAGGAGAGAGAGTCTTCTAGGGAGCGAGAAAAGGAGAGGCACAGGGAGAGGCACCACAAACGGAGAGCTGAAACTTCTAGTTCAGCTCCTCCATCCAAGCGGGCCTCTCCTGTGCCTTCTAGCTTTCCTCCTCCTCGGCTCCACTCCCCTTGGTTCTCTCCTGGGCCCGAGGAGGAGGAGGCTAGCCCTTCAGCGAGGTCCCCAAGGCGGCGCTCTAGATCCGCTTCGGTGGCCTCGACTAGATCCACCTTTTCCATGAGTGAAGCAGATATGGACCGGATGATGAGGAAATTCATCCAGGCCCAAATGCAAATGGGAGTGCTCCTAGCCCCCCCCCCATCCGGGAGGGGCTTCGACCCCTTTTTTCGCCCCTTTGGCTCCTTCTCCGACCCACACCATGGGTTCGGAGCTGTCGGCGCCGGGCAGAGTTGGATCCGGGGGGTGGGTCGGATCCGATAGGTCGGCACACCTCGGATCCGTCCCATCCCTTGAGTGCTTCGGACCCGACCTCTCGGAGCCGAGGACCGAGCCTCGGATCCGAGGGAGCTGGTGTGTCTTCGGCTCCGTCTAGGTCGGAGCACACCGGTCTCTCGGATCCGACGGTCTCGGCTCCAGCTCCGATCCGTGCGTCGGATCCGAGTGGGGGTCGGCTCTCGGGGTTTAGAGAAGCTGGCTCCCCCTCGGCCTTCGACGTAGTGGAAAGGGCACTGTTGAGGACTACCGGACCCCCGGTCCCTGCCACAGCACCCCCTGAGGACGTCTCATTTGGAGACATTGTGGAAATGTTGAGGATCAGGGGGGGTGGTCTGCCCCCAAGGCCTCCTCAGACGAGTCTGTGTTCTTGGAGGCATTCGAGGCGGGCCCATCTACCTCTTGGGTGTCCCCTCCTGCCGATCCTCTGGTGGACCTTATATCCATCAGAGCGTGGAAGGATCCGGACACCGTTGAGCCTGTACCCAAGCGTCCTGACCGTATCCTTTCCCCTCCGGCGGACCGCACTCACTGGAGCAAAGGCCCCCCAGTAGATGCCATGATGATGGCTGCAGCCACTAAGAGGGAATTGGCCCAGGAGAGTCCCTCTATGCATCCTCCGGGCAAGGAGTCCCGCTCGATGGATCGCATTGGGAAGCGAGTTTTCAGTTCAGCAACCTTCTCTTTGAGAGCTGAACTACATGGCACACGTCATCAGGATGCAGCAGGATCTGATTAAAGAATACGCTGCATCTCCCCCAGAGTCCATGTCGGTGAGGATAAGCAGGTATACTCCACCCGAATGGCCACTCTTAGAGCAGTTTCTAACACATCTATGCGGCTGCTTTCTCACGCTACCGAGGGAGCCGCTAGAGCCAGCGGAGCAGGCCTAGTCATGAGGCGGCAGGCCTGGCTCCGCCACTGTGATTTCGCAGAGCCCTTCAAGGCGACTTTCGCGAATGCCCCCTTTGATGGTTCTGCCTTGTTTGGCAAAACTGTTCGCGAAACATTAGTCCAGAGCGAGAAGGACGGGAAGACGCTGTTTGCCGTCGGAGTCCGCTTCTCAGCTCCCCAGAGGTCCTTCTCGAAGAACCAAAAGGGACAGAAGAAGATGTGGTTCCGGAAGTCGCAGCAGTCCCAACCTGCTCCGGATAACCAGTCCTTCCGTGGCAGAGGAGGACGGGGAGGTCGCCGTCCTAGAGGCAGGGGGGCTCCTAGCAACTTTGGGTCCAGAGAACCTTTCTCTGATAGACCCACGCAGCAGCCCTGAAGGGTTGCCCGGCTGTCCGTCTCTGGAGGCAGTCGGGGGGCGTTTTTCGAGGCACCTAACTTCTTGGGAGTCCATCACAACAGACCGTTGGGTGCTTCGCGTGATATCCAGAGGTTATACAATTCCCCTATACAAAGTTCCCAGATCTCGCAGCCTCCCAGATGTTCCACCCGACCAAAGGGAGGCAGCATCTATCGAAATCGGACAGCTGCTAGAAAAAAGAGCTATCCAGTGCGTCCCCCCCAGATCAAACCGGGTCAGGGTTTTACTCCAGGTTCTTTTTAGTGCCAAAGAAAACGGGGGACTTAAGACCGATCTTAGATCTTTCCCTGCTGAACCTGTCAGTAACCAAGCAAAAGTTCCGGATGGTCACCCTTCAATCTATACTCCCCCTCTTGAGGGAGAACGACTGGATGTGCTCCATCGACCTCAAGGACGCGTACTACCACATTCGCATGGACAGACGGTCCAGGAGGTTTCTTCGCTTCCGGCTGGGAGCCAGTCATTATCAGTTCAGGGTCCTTCCCTTTGGTCTCACCTCAGCCCCCAGGGTGTTCACCAAGGTTTTAGCTGTTGTAGCGGCTCACCTGAGGCTCCAGGGATTACAGGTCTTTCCGTACCTGGACGACTGGCTCCTAACGGCATCATCAAGGCATCTTCTGTGCTCAGCCAGGGACTACTTCCTTCATATAGCCCCAAGGCTGGGCATCACTGTCAACTGAGAGAAATCTTTACTGCACCCCACACAAGTTATAGATTTCATAGGAGGAAGACTAAACACCAGGTCAATGCGAGCCTTCCTCACCCCAGACAGAATTTCCAACCTGAAGTGTCATGTTGCAGCGGTCCTGCAACCATTTCCGACAGCAGCTTCGGTCCTGAGGGCCCTAGGTTCGATGGCGGCAGCTATCCCGCTTCTTATTCATGCGCGCCTACGCATGAAGGTTCTTCAATGGACCCTTCAAGTTCAGTGGTCCCCTCTCTGTTCCTCTCTCAACACTCCGATAGCGGTCAGCAAAGCATGCAAGGATTCCCTTCTTTGGTGGCTTCGATCTCCGGAGCCTCTGACAGGGAGACCTTTTTGTGCAGCATTTCCCCGAGCCACAGTGACCACGGACGCTTCTTGCCTCGGGTGGGGGGGGCATTCTGCGGGGAAGGTTGTCCAAGGCACGTGGAACTCCACAGAGACTTTGTTGCATATAAACGTCCTGGAAATGAGGGCGGTGCTCCTAGCGTTGCAAGCACTTCACCACGTTCTTCCTTCAGGGACTATTGCGATTCAGACAGACAACATGTCGGTAGTCTGGTACATCAACAAACAGGGAGGAACCAGGTCCTATCCCCTTTGTCGAGAGGCCATGAGAGTCTGGGAATGGGCAATTTCCACCAAACGCTTTCTTGTAGCAACGCACATTCCGGGAAAATCCAACATCCTTGCGGACAAACTCAGTCGCACCATTCTTTCCCCTCACGAGTGGTCTCTCAATCCTCAGGTAGTGAAGAAGATTTTTGCCATTTGGGGCAACCCTGTTGCGATCTTTTGCCTCTCCCTCAAACGCCAAATGCGACAATTTCTTCGCTCTGCTTCCCACCAGGGAATTCCCGAGATGCTGGTGCATGCTTGGCCTCCCGGTCTCCTTTATGCCTACCCTCCACTACCTCTAATGCAGAGGCTTCTGCAGAAAGCCAACAGTTTGGGGAGCAGAATGATTCTCATTGCCCCGTTCTGGCCTCGTCAACCCTGGTTCCCCTTTGTATGGTCTCACAAAGTGAATCCACCCTGGATTCTGGATCCGATTCGATCTCATCTCCCATCCTCTGGGAATTTCGGTCCCCAATCTACGCACCCTGAAATTGACAGCTTGGCTGCTCCAGTTCCATCCTTGATTAGGACTCCCGGTATCTCGTCACCGGTCAAGGCCATTCTAGTGGCAGCTCATAAACCTTCCACTAGGCAGGTTTATCGGAGTAAATGGAAGAGATTCTCTATTTGGGCGGTCCAGAAAAGTTTGGATCCTTTTTCAGCACCTATGTCGGCAGTGCTGGATTTTTTAACAGACCTCTTTCATCAAGGGGCAAGTTCTTCCACGATTAAGGTACAATTGGCAGCCATCTCTCATTATCACATTGGTCATCAGACAGCTCCCCTCATGACGGCGAAATTGTGCAAAACCTTTCTTAAAGGTATTTTTTTGTTGAGGCCTCCAGTCAAAGACATTGTACCACCTTGGGACCTATCTTTAGTTCTGCAAGCCCTTACTGCTCCTCCCTTCGAGCCTGCAGCGTCTACAGACCTGAAGTACCTTTTCTGGAAGACTGCCTTCTTAGTAGCTATCACTTCAGCCAGAAGAGTGTCTGAACTTCAGGCTCTATGCGTCAAGCCTTACCTTTCCTTCTTTCCAGATAGGGTGTGCCTCAGGACCAATCCATCTTTTCTTCCAAAGGTCTCTTCAGAATCTAATATCAACCAATCAATCAACTTACCTGTGTTTTTCCCAAGTACTCAAACAAAGGAGAATACAAACTGCATTCCTTGGATGTTCATAGACAATTACGATTTTATATTCACAGAACAGCTGGTCACAGGCAATCAGATCAGCTGTTCGTCTCCTTTGCTAAATTTGCTTTGGGTAAAGCAGTTTCTAAAGTCACACTATCGAGGTGGATTGCTAATTGTATTCTGCAGGCTTATGACACTTCAGGTAGACCTGCTCCTCAGAGGGTTACGGCTCATTCTACTAGGGCAGTCTCCACGTCAGCCGCCTTTAAGTCCCGTGTGTCATTGGATGATATCTGCGCGGCAGCCACTTGGGCCTCACCTCATACCTTTATTTCTCATTATAAGGTGGATGTTGTTTCCAGAGGAAGAGCATCCTTTGGCTCAGCGGTGCTCCGAAACATCCTTCCATGACGGCCGCCCAAGATTCAGGTAGCTGGGGACTCTGTCCCACAGGTTGCAGACAAATGAAGTCTGCCTACTTCAGATTTAGAAGTTATGTACTCACCATAACGTTCCATCTGAGTAGGTGACTTCATTTGGATGCAACCATCCCCCTGACCTTTATACAGCGAGTATTTTTTTGCTTTGTTCAGGTACTGTTGTCAGTATTATATAGGCAAACTCAATCTGAGGTCAGTCAGGGATTGGCAAGGGGTTATGGGTAGAGGGAGGAGCTAGGAGCTCGGAGCCTAAGCTTTTGAAATGCCGGCTCGGATCCGAGGTCGGATCCGATACCCACAGGTTGCATCCAAATGAAGTCACCTACTCAGATGGAACGTTATGGTGAGTACATAACTTCTAATTTCATAATGCATTCATAGTGACCTTGTGCAAAAGAAATTACGGACTTGGAAATACCCATTTGGTGTGGAATTCAATTCAGCATTGTTTCAGGACATTGTCAGGCTTTACAGTGATACAGGTATTGCCCTTCAAGTTGCTTATTAAAGAAGATGAACAAAATCTTAGTGTTAGACAATGAGCTGACGGTAGCTAATGAGAATATCAGAAAGGATTTATCCTGTGGGTCAATTAAACACCACTTTTTTGTTGGGGTCGACAGTATTGCTAAAAGTAAAATACATAAAACTTGGAAGTTAACAAGAGATGAGTGATTGAGTTGGGGAAGGCTTTCCCTTTTCCACAGCAAGGCAGAGCTAATAGAACAGTTTCTTTCAGGGGCAATTTGGACTCCATGGTTTTCATGTAAATGATTATGAGGAGGGTTATTTTTTAGAGCCACCAGAAGTCAGATACTCAGACTAGCCAGTTGTGTTCAGGAATTAAACCATGGCTCAAGGGCTGGTTTGAAACTCCAGCACAGATGAACATATTCAAACCCCCCCCCCCCCCCAAGGCAGGGGCAGGATCGGGGCAGATACAGATGCTAACCCTTTGTAAATGTGGTTGTGGAATGTTTACAGACCTCAGTATCCTGGACTTTTTTAAGGTTTTAACTTCTCAAATGTTTTGAGTGAGTCTGTTTTACAGATTTTTAGAAAAGGTTTTACCTTGATTCCCAGTTTTCTTCTTGACATTGTACAAGCCATTTTAAAGTTGAAATTGTTTACTAGAAATTGCAACTTAAAAATGTTTTATGCTGATAGAACAGCATCTAATAACACAAGATAATGAAAGGTTACATAGGAAGAGTACTTTTATGCCACCCCAACACACTGGTTTCTACTTAAGAGTTTGTGAGGGACACTTTGGACACCTATGAGAGGAATACGAAAAGGAAACCCCCGTGTGTCAACCTTACACTTGAAGAAAGGGAACTTCTTTTTAATATAGCCAAAGAAGCATTTGTGTTATGAAACCAGACAAGGGGGTGGTAATTGTAAACAGTATTGATTACTCTTCAAAAAGTTTGAGCTTCTTTCTAATGATGGTACCTATGTGAGAGTTTCATTGTTATGGCAGGCTTGATTTCTCTTTGTTAGACATGGAAGGTGAAATGTAGCATGAATTATGGGAATATCTGAATGTAATAAAACCCAAGGTAGCATCTATTTTCAGAATTCCCAAAATCCATAAAAATGCCTGATCCACTGCTTAGACCATTTGTCTCAGCCAAGTGTTCCAAGACAGAACCCTTGGCTAAATTTGTTTTCAAATGTAAGGCATTGTTGAAGTTGGACTTATTTTTAATGATTCATGTCATTTATTGGAAACTCTCAATTCATTGGACTTTGCTTGGACACTGTAACCTTCATTATGGTTGATGTAGTCGATTTACTCACAGCATTTCCTCATGACATCTGGTTAAAGTGGTTTCAGGAATATCTCTCAAAGTTTTCCCCTTTGTGCCCCATTGCTAGTTTGGTCTGTTCCTTACTTGATTTAGTTATTAAAAATTTTTTGTATTTTGAGGGGTAATACTACCACCAGATCTTGCCATGGGTGCAGCTTTATCCCCTACTTATGTCAATATAGTCTTGGCCATGTGGGAGAAAAATCATGTTTTTACACCTGATTTTCCTTTGTTGGAACACTGATACTATAGGTACCTTGATGACATTTGGTTATTTGGAAGGGTATTTTGGAACAATAGGAACATTAAGTGGCTGAAGTTTGCCATGTACTGAAATAAAGTTTTAGTATTCTATTAACATGTACAGTATCAATTACCTTGATAGTTTGTTAGGTAAAGATGTCACTAAGGAGTGTTACACATCCACTATATACAGAAAAGAGATCTTTTCTAATACTTTCACAACGACAGCTGTCATCCCCTTTTCCAAAAAAGGTCTGTTGTAAAAGATCAGATGGTTAGGCTTTCATGCCTCATATCTGACTATTTTATATTTAGTACAGAATTGCATCATTTGATTTGTCTATTTTTGGACAGGGATATCCCATTTAACTTAACATTCATGTTGAAGTGTTGAGGCATCATGAAGTTCAGTTTGCTGCAATTTTAAGTAATATTTTTATCTATAAAGGCACTTGTATAGAAACCAGTGTTATTGATATAGTGGACACCCCTTCTCTCATTGTCCTCTTTAGTAATACCACATATCATTACATCGACATGATTAAGAGGTACTGGGACTTAGTTCGCACAGATGAGATGAAAAAAGTTTTGGGGGTCCTACCCTGTATTATTTACTCCCAAAGGAAAAACATTAAGGGTATCTTGGAGTTAGGATCAGGGAAAACTGTATTTAGCCACAGCTGAGGGCTTGGCAAAGTGCAGCTCTTGTAAAATGTGTAGATTTATACACAAGGGCCCCCTATGCTGTGGTTTCAGTTTATGGGAGAACCATTCCTTGCCCCAGGGAAAGTAAATTGTAATACTATCCATATAGTTTATTTGGCCATGTGCAACTCCTGCAATGCCTTTTCCATGGGGAAAACTATAAGAAGATTGAGAGATTTTTACTATTTTATTATTTTGTGTAATTAAACAGTATTTCAGGATTCGTATTTGTGATGTTGTCCTTCGATCACCTTGTGAAGAAAGCTCATGAGGTGGATCTTGATAGACATGTGGAGAACCCATAACTACTTTAGCTATGATTGGAAAGACCCCATTATAGTTCTTTGTAGTACATTGAGCCATATGCTAGCTATAGAAAGTGTACGAGTGAAATGTTTTTAAAGCTGTTAAACTATCCATTTTTTTGTGTGGCAACAATAAATGTTTTAACAGCTTTCAGTGCAGTTTTAGCTTATTGCAGCTATTCTGTAATAGCTGTCGTGTATGCCTTAGACCTGAACCAGAGCATAACTCTGTAAGCATTGCATAACAAAACATTTTACTCACTTCATGACATATTGATGATAGGAGGGCTGTCTTTCTCCTGATTTAGGAGCAGAGTTATTGTGCTGCGTATACTGCAGTGAAATTTTGAGACTTTCAGAAACTGACTTTATGGAGGGACTAGAACTGGTAAATTAAGTTTCAGTTGCTGTATTTGTATAGTATGGATTTGAGCAGACCATACATTTTAACTTATCTGAACTAGTGTTAATAATGTAAGTCTTTATAAAGGAATGATTGATCAGATTATCTTTTCCTCCCAGGCAGACACTGGATTTCCCCAGAAGCTGGTTGATTCCTGTACTGAGAGATCATGTCAAGAATGCAGAACTTGGATTTTTTGCCCGTTACTTTATGCCGCTAGCTGCATCTCTCAAAAATCGAGGTAATGCCTGCTGCTTTGGTTGTGTTCATACAATAGTACAAAAGAAAATTTGTGTGTCTGTTTTAAAGGAGTTCAGTGGAAATGTATTTGAATGTACATTTTACACTGTTTTACATTTTAATTTGCGATGCATGCATGTGCACAGTTAATGGCGGACTAAAATTTGCTGTGGTTCTTTTATATTGAGGTGCTGATACTCTTAAGTATCTGAACACTTGGTCAAAGCATTCCTTATTTATACTATGTTTTGTATGAAGCAAACCCCATTATCAAGCTAGTGAATACTTAATAGATGGCTTAATTTTGCTATTGGTTCTTTTGAGGTAATTTTATAGCCATGCCTCCATGATGGCCATAAGGAAGACATTTGCCTGTATCTCCAATGACTGAGGTGTAAGAATGGACCTAGAACCAGGGTTGGGGAAGTAGAAAAGAGATGGAAAGAGAGGTGATGGAGCATTTTAGGGTAAGCTGATGTGTATGGGTTGGGGTATGTCAGAATTGGCAGTTGGGAGTGAGAGCGCATTGTTGCTTGAATCTTTGCATTGGCTACTGTTTAAGGGTGGTCCTGCCTTGACCATGCTTTCCTTATGAAAGTATTGAAACTACTGACCGTCTTATGTAGGGGGTTTGTAATGGCTTGCAGTGGCATCATTAACTGTATTTTGGAAGAAGTTCCAGGCATATTCTACTCATGACCTTGAGACAGGCAATGTTGGCAGTGAGCATGGTGCTGCCCTTTTTCCCTTTATGCCTTAATGCTTTGATACAGAAAGTATTTAATATAAAAATCCCTTTGTACCCACAAAAAAACAAAAAACTAGCACAAGCTAAAGTTTGGCAATGTGGTAATTTACCTGTTTGTGTTTAAGGACAGTTGTAAGCTTAACATGGCTGTTCTTCATTCCAGACTGTATTTTCTCTATACAAAATTATCCTTACATTGACGCACATAAATTCAGTGTGTGGGCATATCCTTTACTATTCTTTGTTTGTAGTGCACACGTTATGTAGGCATGAATGCTGTGTTTAGGAATATGTTTTACTGGTTTCTTATTTCCCATTTCTTTTCAGGCATTTTGTCAGACATGCTGATACAGGAAAATTATTTTCAGCCCTACCTTCTTTACTTTCCATTAGCAGCAGTAAACTCTTGTGTGATTTGCAAATGCATTACTATTCAAATCTTTGCTTGATCAACCAGAATGGATACTTGTAGATGTAGCACATTTCCTGAAAACTGGAGAAGCAACTATGTTGGTGTGAGTTGTCAATTACATTTTATTGCGCAACTTCATTCTGAATGATAGGCAGAAGCTGATCCCGATTTAACCCATCATTCAGGATTTTGGCCTGGTACACAGCTAAAAGGAGGAGCAGTTCATTCCATTTTTATTTTTTTTCCCTAACAAATAAAAAAAACTTCTTTATTGTAATCACATATGACATAGAAAGTCTTGCATTTGTATAAATGAAAAACAATCCACATTAATACAATTTTAGTTGCAAACATCTTGCATCACAGACCTTGTTGAAACTACTGCAGTTGCAAACATCATACATCATTTATAATCTATCCATTGTCTAGCTATTACATAGCTCATTCATGTTCTGCCTTTTTTAAAGCTCGTTCCTCCTCTGCATATAATGTTCCCACAATTCCCATTTTTTCCTATGTAGTTTGCTCCTTCCCTTTTCTAAAGATCCCAATTCTGTTTGCTTTATCTCTGTTACTGGCTTCTGGTAAAGTTGGTTTAATCCTACTCTCCTTATAGTAGCCACTTAGTACTGTAAATCTTCCATTATTATTTTTTCCCCTCTTCCATCACTATTGGAGCTCCTCTTGCAATTAATGTAAGTACTCATCTTCCTTTACCTCCGATATTCTGCTGAATAACCATCCTGAAAAACCTTTCTTTATCAATTTCACATGTTTAGTTCTTTCCTTGTGTGTCTCCTGTAGCATAGCTATTTGCACTGGACATTTTTTAATATAGTTCACTAATCGTTTTTGTATTTATATTTGAGATTGTTCGTATTTAAGAACATTACAGAAAGCATCCCTTTCTTATATAGTTATTCCTTCCACTTTTTGTGTATAACTGCTTTATTGTTGAATGTCTGGTTCAAACTTTTATGTTACATGCATATATTGTTTGGTATCTTGGGTCTTTTGTACAGTTGTTTCTTGACATATCCATTCAGCCATACACCATATCTTATAAAACATTAGTTTTATTGAAAGCCCTCAAAAAAACCTCAATATCCTAGTAAAGCCTATTAACTTAATGACACAAAAGTAAGTACATCTTCAAAATTTGAAGTTTTAACATCCTAATAAGAACAAAAAGTTCTAAACTGACAGCAAAACAGACTCTCTTTGACAAAAAAGAAAGGTCATTCATGTTAAGATGCATGGTACAGTCTGTGCTTTTAGTAAGTGCTGACTGGTTTTAACTTGCCTTTATAGGTCTACCAGTTGAGTAAACACTTGAAAGCTTTCAGTAAACACTTTTTCCAAGCCATTTTTCTTTATCAGATTGTCTTCTAGGTACATGCAAACCAGACACAAAACTGCTAAGTATATTGTTTACCAGAAAAAAAAAGCCTTATAATTTTCAATATTCTTTTTTTGCGTATTTGCTTTCTGTTAAAACTTATTGCTAGATAAAGCCAAAGGCTTTGACCCAGTCATTTTCTCTATGCTAGCATGAGAAAAAGCACACTAAATTTTCTTTTGTCATACTTTGTTAATCAGACCCTTCATCTGGGTCTTCAATCATTTTTTTGTTTTACGTTGCAGTGCCTACATTTCTTAAAACTGAGCAATGAAAAGAGAGAAGTGAGAAACAAAATAAAAAACAAAAAAAGCACCTGTTTTATTAGTAGGCCCATTACATTTAAAAATAACTGAAAAAACTTTACTTCATACCCTGCAAAAAGTCATGCACCAGTAAAGCAGTGCAATTAATAAAAGGAATTAGTTTCAGTTAATTTTCTCCCTCCTTTTACTCTCTCCAAGCATTTTCCAAAGATTAAGGATATGAAGTAGGGCATATACTTTAGGGTCCCCTATATATTTAACAAAAGTCCATAAAAATCCAGTATTTCCAAATCCTCTTGTTCTGCCATGTTTCACAAGTATAACTATTGCTTTGTAATCACACATTTCCAGCTACCAGGTTACTGATTTTATTCTCTCAACATTAATAACATATAGCAGGGCAGATGCTTTAAAGTCTCCTACAAGTTTAACAAAATCCAAAGAAGTCCAATATTTTCAGATTTTCTTGTTCTGTCATGTTTCACAAATAGTTATTGCATTATCACCCTGTATTTGTCAATTTCCAAATTGCTAGCTTTATTCCTCTTCATCACCATCTCCCAAATCCTATCTGTTTCATTTCCAGTGTATTCACGATTCTTCTAGTCTACTGTTTTATTCCTTCGCTCAGGCAATTTCCACTGAAACAGTGGAGACGATTTCTCAGGCTCAGCCGCTCTGTAGTCCTCATCACTAGGACACAAAGCAGAACATACTCCTGTTTCACAGCTCACCCTTTGTTGGACAAACTTTTATTTCCTTCTTAGCATGTACATCATCAAAAAATCATTTTGTTCCTCCAGGGAAAAATATTTTGAAGATGGCTGGGTACAGCAGTTTGAATTTCACGCCTGCTTCTCGGCATTCCCTAAATAATGAAATATATTTAACTCCTCTTCTGCCTGGTGTATAATGAATAGTCATTCTCCACGAACACTGTCTCTCTCACTTTTATTTGTCCTTTTGTCAGAATTAACTCCTCCTGCCAATAAGACTGCATCTCTACTTTTAAAGGTCTATCTAGGTTGTTTTCTGCTGGCATACAACAAAGAACCAACTGCTTCTCCACAAACGAAACCACAGCAACCAGTAAAAGTAAAGATTTATTTCTCTAGCACCTCGGCCACAGTAAGCCTTCAAGGAGTAACATACTGATTATGAGAATCAGTATTTACAGCCCCAGCTACAATCCATTCTACAAATAATTAAACAATTAAAACTTAATAACACCATACATTTAAAATAACACTATGCATTTAAATTACACACTTCCAACAGCAGTCTGTATTTCAACCCTTTGGTATTAAGGTACCATATTTTAAAATAAAAATAGTTTCCTTTTTTAAAAGTACCTTTTTTACTCTGTTGTCATCCAAGACATGCATAGGTATTTGTTCTAAAATCGTGGCTTTTAAATTATCACAGCTTCCCCTATGATATTGATAAAAATGTTGAGCCAAAGGACTTTCAATTTTATTAGTCCTAATATCTCTTTGTCTGTCCAATATAGAATTTTTTACACCCACATTTAATAGCGTATACAACTTTTTCTATTCTACAATTATATGTCCCATTAGATCTAAAAAATATTTTATTAATATGTGTAAAAAAATTAACTATATGAGGACAACAACTACATCTCCCACACTGGAGAGTTTCTCAAGCCGAAACTTGATGAAACAGTCTAGATTCAGGTCTAGAAAATCTAGTATGAACAATCATATCTTTGATGTTCCTACCCTTTATATAAGAAAATACTATTTTTGTTTTTACTAGTTAGACCTTCTTATTCACCAAAACTCTTAAGATATTCCCAAAAATGTAGTATTAAGTCTCGGATCTTTTCACTATAAACATTATAGGTAGAGACTACAGAAAAACTTTCTATATTTTTATCTTCTGTAACATATTTTCTATTATTTTGCTTTCGACATAAGCTTTTTCCCTGATATCTAATATTAAACACTCTATTAATGTCTTGTTCAATTAAGCTTTTGTCGTATAATCTATTTTCAAACATCTTTTTTATACGCAATATTTCTGTTACAAACACTTCATCATCACTACATAACCTTGAAATTCTCAAAAACTCCCCAAAAGGAAGATATTTAATAGTATGTATAGGATGACAGTTAGTACCCATTAAAAACTCACTAGGTACTTCAAATTTTCTGTGGATACTAGTACTAACATATTTTCCAACAGTACCACAAAGATTTACATCCAAAAAAGACACTTGTTGGACATATTGTAAACCATCAAAAGTTATATCAAATCTATTAACTTGAATGTCATTTATAAAACTATGTACCAACTGTATGCCTCCTTCACACAAAAAAATCTAATTGTCTATGTATCTAAAGTACAATTTTACATGTTTTTTAAAAAAGACATTAGTATAAATACAATCTTGTTTCACTAGGCCCATAAAGATATTAGCATACATGGGTGCAAATGGAGCACCCATGGCAGTGCCTTGTATTTGCTGAAACACCTGATTATCAAAATAAAAATAATTATTTTCCAAACAAAATTTAACTAAATCCAACACATAATGTGTAAAAGGATGATCCCCCATCTGACGTAACAACGCCTCCAAACCAAACACGTTTAATGTTGGTATAGAGGCTCTTAACGTCTAATGTTAACCAATGCATCTTATCTGACCATATAACTTTTTTTATTTTACTCAAAAAATCAAATGAGTCTTGAATATATGAGGGAGGTTTCTTAGCTTCTTTTACTAATATTGTATGCAAAATAACCCCCAAATTATGCAAAAAGTATTTATTAGCTGACACTATTGGTCTACCCAGAGGGTTAACACTGTCTTTATGGATTTTCGGAAGGCAATAAAAATAAGCAGGGCCTGTATCTGCACTTAATAATTTATTAGAAACATCAGTATCAGACCAATAGCCTAACCTTAAACCCTTTAAAATTAAAGACATATAATTCTTTTTAGAATGCTCAACAGCATCTTCAGTTGTTATTCTATATACTTTTGCATCATTCAACAAGTCTAAACACATTTTTAAATACTGTGTATAATGCATAATTATTATTTTGTTACCCTTGTCAGCAGGTTTAATTACCAACTCTTTTTGTTTGGAAAATCCATTAAAGCTAACCACTCATTTTTAGATAAATTATAATTAAAGTGTTGTGAGTTAAATTTTTTAAACAATGTCTCAACTTCAAAGTCCAACATAGCTTGGAATCGTTTGATTCCTACATGTACCACCGGAGGCATAAAAGTGTTTTTTTTTTGTTATAACAGAAGTATCTATTGCACAATACGCATTTATTTCACTATTACAAGATACAAAGGAATCACTAGAGTCAACAGAATCAAATTCTGGTCCATCTTCATCCAAACTAAATGTGGAATCATGACCAGCATTGTTAACAATATCTGCAGTAGAAAGATATTGAAAATAATACCATAAATGTAACTTTCTAATGAATTTAAATAATTCTATTTTACACATGTATAGTTGCGGTATCACCGTGGGGACAAACTTCAAACCATAATTTAAAACAGAAATAACATTTTCATTAACATGACAACCAGATAAATTAATAACAGTATTATTGATTGTAGCTGGGGCTATAAATACTGATTCTCATAATCAGTATGTTACTCCTTGAAGGCTTACTGTGGCCGAGGCGCTAGAGAAATAAATCTTTACTTTTACTGGTTGCTGTTGTTTTCTATTAACCAGATTTGGAGCATATACACAATGTGCCTTTTCAGTCAAGTATTCATGTTGGGAATATCAGTCCAGTTGCTTATTTGTGCTTTCATAAAATTAATGGTCTGTTCTGCCCAGCTTCTCTGGTATAGCAGAAAATCTCAGGTTTTCCCTACGTGCTCTGTGATGTAATGCTGTTTTTTAAAACCTCTCCATGTGCAGTCTTATTCAGCCTGAACTGTAGTACTTCTCCAAGTCTGTCTTTTTCCTTGACTTTTGTGGCCTATTTTCCTCCAGATCCTTTTTTGTTTAGTTTTTCCTGGCATCCAGGCAGTGTACTTGTCAGTTACTGAAATTTACACAAATCTAGGTCCACTGTCTTTTTTGCTAAGTTTCTGTTTTCAGACTGGGAGAGCCAGAATTAAGCTAGCTGTTAAGTGTGCAGCTATCTTGGAAGTCATCCTTTTCATTTTTCATTTTTGGTTAGTTGAAAGCTGTTCTGTTTATATTTCCGTGTGAATTCTAGAGAATAAGTACCTGGTTTGAGAACTACATTTTCAATTCTCTTACAATTTTTTTGCTTAAAGCATTTTGTTACACAACTAACTTTTTGAATTGCATGCTTAATTTTATTTTTGAGGTACAAGTAGTTTCCAGGAAAAGTAACGAAGTAAATGTTGCATGTGGAAGACCATTTCTTCCAAAGGAACTATCACTTGTAGTGTTTGTCTTAAAGAATTGAAGACATGTCTTCTGAACTCATAAAGAAGACCGCATAACTGAGCGCAAAATGTATATGTCTTTGTTAATAATTCGGTCTTGATGTTAGGAGGGATATAAGCTCCTCTACTGGAAAACCATCCCCTAGTAGACACAACCAGGATTTCTCGCATAAAATGGAGGGGAGACTTTGAAAGATATGGAAGCCAAATGGTAGCAAAAGAAACGGGCAGAGAGCATGAGACAGTTGTGATTCCTATCCGTCTCTCTGAGGCCCAAGGACATTGGACCCAGAAATGTGTTTTTTAATCCATTCCTCACTTTACTGCCTTCTTTGCCTGTATCCCTGCATGTTAATCCTTCAGAAGGTAGAATGTAAGATTGTTTACCAGCTGCTATCCAGGTCTCAGTTGCAGTGAGTGAGACCTACAGAGTCCCTATTTTGTTTCCCCAAAGGCAGCTTCCAAAAAAAATAAAAATAAAGTGAATTCTAATGACACGCTTTGATACAGAACAGTTGAAATCCAATTTCTCTTCTGCATGTCCATCTTGGTTGTGTAACACAGACTGCCTTTGGAAGTGCTCAAAATGTAGGCTTCACAATACAAATGTTGCTGTGGTAGCTGAAATATGTCAAAAGTGAGGAAATACTTCCACCTGAATGCATCATGCTTCGCATAGACAGATTGTCCATAAAAGGAGGTGGTATAGCATTGATATTTAAGCACCACCTCAATATTCAACTCCTGAACACATTTGCCCCTCACCACAACAATGAAGAAATCGTTTATGCCAATCTCAAACTAAACCCAAACAAAACAATCAATATCATAGGATGCTATTTCCCACCAGGGCAAAATATTACACCCCTAGAAAATCTTGTGAGCTGGGCTACTCTATCTCTACCCCAGGAAACCATCATTTTCGGCAACTTTAACATCAACTGCCTATCCTGTAATAACAATCTCCCAACCATTCACCTTAATCTCCAAGGGTTCACTTAACTCATCCAATCCCTATCCGAATCAACAAAAACCCTAACAATCATACCTTACTTGACTGGATCCTAGTCAACAAAGCCCCTCACTCTTACCTAGCAGGCTGCTTACCTGACATTTTTAGTGACCACTCCCCCACTTTCCTAATTTGGCAAAATACAAACAGTCTCAAGCCCATTATCCACAGGCAAATATGGAACAAGTCAAACTTTAACCCCAACTCCATCTCCTCCCTGCAAAAAATGAACTGGTCATCACTAAAATACTTCAACCTAGATGAGGCTGTCCACTTCTTCAACAGTAACTTCCTCTCCATCCTAAACACCCATGCCTCCTGTAAAAAAGCCAAAGTCAGATCCAGGCATGGCCCAGGGTTACAAAAGACCACCAGAACCCTAATGAAATCCAGAGATAAGGCCTGGGAGCACTGGCCACTAACAAAAAATAACTCAGATGGGCAATCATTCCTTGAACTGGGTAATAAAACCAAAAAGCAAATAAAATTAGACAAATCCCTCTTACTATAAATCCACCCTAAACTCTACCAACCACAACCCTAAGCAATTCTGATCCACTGTTAACACTATCCTCCACCCAGGGAAGGTTGATACCCTCCAGCTGTCCATTCCCCCCTCCTCCAGCAGTATTGCTGAATCCTTCAACAAATACTTCACTGAAACTATAACCTCTCTAAACAAACACTTCCCTGCAACAACCCCCCCACTCTTAACCCTAACCCCCCACTCCTCCCCTTTTCTTCACCTCAGTATTTACCTCCAATATAAAAAGACCTCCCCTCTGAATACTTGAAAATTGCAGCTGATACACTAGCCTACCCAATTTAAATTCTAATCAACCGTTCCATAACAGAAGGCTATGTTCCCTCAATGTGGAAAATATCCCACATCATTCCACTCCACAAAGGCACCCCATCCACCTTCTATCCAATTACCGCCCCATTTTCACCCAGGTCTCCAACTACCTCCTAGCTAATAATCTCCTCTCCAAAACCCAACATGGTTTCAGGCCATATCACAGCACTAACACTATACTTAATCACAAAAACAATGGTCTCTTCTTTACTGCCATATTTCTAGATCTTTCATAGGCCTTTGACATGGTATCTCATGAGTTAATACTCTCTACTCTCCCAAACCTCTCCGTCTCACAATCAGCCTGCAGCTGGCTCCACAGCTATCTACACGAACGCCAGCAATCTGTAATCTGGGACGATAACCTAGCACCTCGCCTTCCAGTTACTCTCTGAGTTCCCCAAGGGTTTATCCTTGGCCCTCTGCTATTCTCATTTTTCACTAACAACCTACATACTGCCACCACACAAGTATCTTTTATACAAAACACAGATGACTCGACTCTCAATCTGCTCTGCCCTCACTGTACCAGAACTACAAGAAGTCACACATGAATCATTCTCTTTTGTAGAAAGCTGGCTATCCAATGCTCAGCTCCTACTCAACCCAAGTAAGACAAAAGTTCTCCTTTTACAACCTTCCAAAGCCACCCAAAACACACCCCACTTCAACATTCTCACCAAAGACAATACCATCATCTCTCCATCAGAACACACAAAATTGCTTTGTGTCGCAATAGACAAACTTAGATTTGGCACCCACATATTGTTCACAAACTTGGTGCATTATATCGAAGCTGCCAGTTCCTAACTAAGGTGGCTAGAATCCCCATAGCCAATTCCCAGCTAATCTCCACCCTACTCTATGCATCCCCCATACTTACCAACCTTAGACAGACAGACCTACACAAGCTGGATGCTTTTTCAACAAAATTGCTAAATTTGCCACTGGAACTGCCTACCGCAGCCATCATTGTTTCTCCCCTAAAGAACTAAACTGGCTAGAACTCTCCCAACTCCTTCACTTTAATCAACTCACCCTCGCTCAAACTTATTAACCGCCCCCATAACATCCCTTCAATTCAAACCCTTCTCCAACCCTATCACTCCACTAGGCCCCTAAGGTCAAGCAGCAAAAATCAACTCGGTGTTATCAAACCCAAAAAGTCAGCAGGAGAAGCCATATTTTCATGCACCATATCTAAACTGTGAAACAATCTTCCACCATGTATAACTACTCTACCTTCCAGCAGCCTTTTCAAGACTGCACTAAAATTCCACTTATGTTTGCATTGGCTTCGTTCTTGTTCTAATCCAGACTAACACCCCCACCCTTACCTCCCCCCCACAAAAACTCTTAACCCAACTATACTACCGCCACTACTAACCATAGTCAGAATTAGCTAGTTGTCTTTACATACTTTAAAAATCTTGTCCGGCAACTTTGTTACTAATATTGTAAATGACAAGAAACTATCTTAACTTGCAACATTTACTGTATATACTGTTGATAATCAATATCTTGTTATCGTATTAAAGCCAACAACCTGTAATGTTGTTTTTACTATTGCTGCAACTTTGTATCTCTGTTTATCCTGTACATGGTGGAAATTTTCTCCCTGGGCACACGCTGAAAAAGGACCTGCGTCCAGTTGAAATTTCCCGGTAAACAAATGTAAATAAAATAATTTAATGCAGACCTTATTTTTTTGAGTAGCTTCAGGGGTAAACTGGGTGTAGTAGTGACATACTGTGGCAACAAAAGCACTCAGTCCTTTGTTTTCATAACACCACTTGTCCACCAAAATTGATGGCCACAATCTGTATACTACTTTCTGAGTGAGACAAAAGTGCCAGAAAAGCCACAGTAGCATATTTCAGCTTGCACATAAAAGCACTACTTCCCACAACATCGTTTCTTGTGCAACCACATGCTCCCCAGCACTTGCTCAGTGGAGACTGCCACCCATCAATAGCTTTATTTAACCACACACTTGCCCCAGGTTGCACACCTGCTTTCTTCCTCTATTGGGCTGCTACCGTCCAACATCCCCCCCCCAGTATGGGCACATCAGTCCTCCCCTGCTAGTTCCATGAAGTATCCATGCCACTTGTTGAAATATGGTGGTGTGGTTTAGGTCATTCTCTGGGCTTTATTTCTGTATGCCATTGGAGGGGAAGTTCACATTAATTTTTATTGGAAGCTGTTGGGTAATTGTTGGGCTAGTGTAGTAGCTGTACTAGCTAAATAATTGTTGAAAAA